>NW_020229901.1:0-155603 GCF_003227715.2 Harpegnathos saltator
GATATGAACAGTTCTTCGATTTTTGGTACTGATTTATTTTCTCATTGTTTTACAAGACAAAAAAATTGATACGAATCGTTCGTTTATCCGAGTTAATTTGTTGAATAAGATTAGAGAGGTAAGTACCTGAAAATGGAAACAAATTGTCATTGCACTTGGACAATTTTTGACACTGATTTATGGTATTAATCGACATTCGATTTTTGGTACTGATTTACTCTTTCACTTCTCAATAAGAAAAAAAATTCATACGAAACGTTCATTTATCCGCGTTAATTTGATGAATAAATTAAATATTGATCGGTCTTCAATTTTCGGTACTGACTATTCTTTAATTTCTTTATAACAGAATAAAAATTGAATACGAATCGTTCTTTTATCCGACTCAATTTGTTGAGTAAATTAGTGGGGTAAGTACCTGCAAGATGAAAACAACTTGTCATTGCACTTAGACAATTTTTTTAACGCTATTTTATAGTATTAATCAATATCCGGTTTTCGATACTGATTTACTCTTTCACTTCGATTTCTCTATAAAAGAAAAAAAGATTGATACAAATTGTTCATTTATCCGCATTAATTTGATGAAAAAATTAGATATTGAACGGTCTTTGATTTTTGGTATTGATTTATTTTCTCATTGTTTTACAAGACAAAAAAAATTGATACGAATCGTTCGTTTATCCGAGTTAATTTGTTGAATGAGATTAGAGAGGTAAGTACCTGAAAAATGAGAACAAATTGTCATTGCACTTGGACAATTTTTTGACACTGATTTATGGTATTAATCGACATTCGATTTTTGGTACTTGATTTACTGATTTATCTTTCACTTCTCAATAAGAAAAAAAAATTCATACGAAACGTTCATTTATCCGCGTTAATTTGATGAATAAATTAAATATTGATCGGTCTTCAATTTTCGGTACTGACTGATTCTTTAATTTCTTTATAACAGAATAAAAATTGAATACGAATCGTTCTTTTATCCGACTCAATTTGTTGAGTAAATTAGTGAGGTAAGTACCTGCAAGATGAAAACAACTTGTCATTGCACTTAGACAATTTTTTAACGCTGATTTATAGTATTAATCAATATCCGGTTTTCGATACTGATTTACTCTTTCACTTCGATTTCTCTATAAAAGAAAAAAAGATTGATACAAATTGTTCATTTATCCGCATTAATTTGATGAAAAAATTAGATATTGAACGGTCTTTGATTTTTGGTATTGATTTATTTTCTCATTGTTTTACAAGACAAAAAAAATTGATACGAATCGTTCGTTTATCCGAGTTAATTTGTTGAATGAGATTAGAGAGGTAAGTACCTGAAAAATGAGAACAAATTGTCATTGCACTTGGACAATTTTCTGACACTGATTTATGGTATTAATCGGTATTCGATTTTCGATACTGATTTACTCTTTCATTGCTCTATAAGAAAAGGAAAAATTGATACGAATCGTTCATTTATCCGCGTTAATTTTTTTTTTTATTATATATAGTGGTATTATTATATAAGTGGTCCATGGGACGATTAAATATTCGAATACATGTTGCCGTATCAAAGTCTCCTCTATAATAAACGATTTGACACGTCTGGGGACGCATGATGTATCGTTGCCCGCATCCCATTCCCTTCGTCCTACTTTTCTGTATAAAATGTCAAATTGAAACGTATTAAAAAGTATTGACATTTTGAATATGTCTGATTTCTGAATCTTTTTGATCCGAAGAAAAGGATTGAAAAGTATTAGTTTCCATTAAATTTTACTGCGCTAAATGCGAGACGGTCTCTTTCACCCTAGTGCCTCATCAGGGAAATTTCTCTGGTACGCTAAATCCCGTAAGGTCATCAGTCTTTGTAATATATCTCGTCGGTGCATAAGGTTTATATTACCTGTACATACATATTTTGAAACATTTTCTTTGGATATTATATCAAACGGATTTTGCGTGTCACGTAATATCCTTCGGACTACACGGACATTATTATTTTGACCAATTTGATTTCTTTGGTATTCATTGAATTATCCAGAACGCGCAACTGCCATGTTGAACGACTCAATTGTCGTGTGAAATGTTTCGATTTTCACAAATTCATATAAAATTTTTCATTTTTCACTGATTCACAGAAGTCTTTCACTTTTTATTAGTTCACGTTAGGGAAAAGATTCATGATCGCTGCCCTGAGCAACTGCAACGCTTTTCGAATCATCTATGTCGGCGCGCTTTTACTCCTCAGATTTCTGTCATTAATAACTCGATAATTATTGCGAATCTCGCAAAATGATATGGGACTTTTATGTTTGTCTCAACCCAATCTACCCTCACACTTCGGGTTGGCAGCTAATTACCGGACACTTCGTATGATCTTCATGATATTAATCATACACAATGTCAATTTTTTTTTTGCACATGTTAACATGTTAATTCATGTTATAAACGCGTAACAATGTGCGAGACCGTGCTTGTCAAATATGCTATTATGGTTGTAGCACGGACATAAACCGCCTAAAAATGGATGTAGCACGAACTGCCACCACATACAGGTTTTACTGCCGAAACCTGAATGTGGATGTAGCCTCGTAGTTCCCTTCTCAAAATGGATGCAGATGGCGGCCTTTCCCAGTGCGAAAAATCGGTGTCGTCGAAAACACCGTGTTGGCCGCTCTCACGTTCCTCTCTGGTAACAGATACGGAATAATGGAAAAGATATCGGAAACTATCAAGATAATAACTAACACTAAGTTTTATTTAAATTATATTTGAAAAAGAAAAGCCTTCGTATTCTCTTTATGTTGACGCTTTGTGACCTTTCTCTTGTCGTTTCACGTAATTAAAAAAATAAATCTTGGTCAATACGAAAATTTACTTATGACTGACAGTCTTTAGTATTACCTCGTCGATGATCAAACTAATGCAACTTCAAAAAGTTCACCGTGTGGATTCAAATACAATGAGTACAATCCACCAGCGATAAAAATACGAATCGAATGAAAAATTTGTACCGTGTTTCATATTGCGTCTTATTTTCGAACGTACCAAAGGTTGAATTGATTACACGTGCTATTGCGCGTATTAGGTTGGGTTATATCTCGCTCACCGCATACACTGCCAATTTATATCACTTAACTATTATTTAATAATTTGGAGAAAATGAGTTGGAAGAAACCTGTTATTTATATTTCTGCTGCGACAACTGTTGTCGGCGGATCTTGTCTAATAAAGTAATAATGATTTCTGATCTTTTCTAATTTCGACGTACTGTTTATGTTTTACCGGCATACTATATATATTTTTCTAATTATTATTTTATTTTTCTGTCGCGAATGTTGAAAGTAACCATTGAAATTTCAGGGATTATTTGGGAGGACCAATGTATAATCAAGAAGAGAAGTTGGATGATAAGATTGTCATTATAACTGGAGCAAATACTGGTATTGGATTTGATACAGCTCGGGAGATGGCCAAGCGTAATGCAAAAGTTATTATGGCATGCAGAGATATGAAGAAATGTGAGGTGGTGTGTATATCTAGTAATTAATATCTATCCAGCTTACAAATCAGTCTATTTTAGTTTCAGAATATGTCATGAATATATAACTTTCTTCTTTTATATAATTATCATTATAATTTGCTGTTTCGTGACAACTTCGTATAGAATGATTTCATTTTCATATAGTCACGTCGGAACATTGTACTTGATACAAGGAACAAGTATGTTTATTGTAGGAGATGTGATTTATCATCTCAAGAAAGTATCACAAAATTTGTTGAACGATTTCGGAAAGGTAAATGTTATCTATAAACACATTCCAGGTTACATATACAATATTTTTTCTTTAGATATTTATATTTAATATTAGTTTGTAATAATATTCTATATATATGTATATTATATGTATATATATGTATATTATAGAACATGACAAACTTCATATACTTATTAACAATGCTGGTGTAATGAGATGTCCCAAAAGTTATACCAAGGAAGGTATTGAGATGCAACTTGGGGTCAATCATATGGGACACTTTTTACTTACAAATTTACTCTTGGATGTTCTGAAAAAATCTGCACCATCTAGAATTGTAAATTTGTCAAGTGCTGCTCATTATGCAGGCCAGATAAATATGAAGGACTTAAATAGTGATCTTGCATATGAACCTAACAAAGCTTATTCACAGAGTAAACTAGCCAATGTTCTTTTTACTAAGGAGTTAGCAAACAAATTGGAAGGTAATTGAATGAGAATCACATATTTTTTATTTATCTTTTTATTGTTCTCTTATATGTTTTTATGCCAACTTACTGTAACTACTAAAATATTTTTCATTTTCCAATGCTATTTTCAGGAACTGGTGTTAATGTGTACGCTGTCCATCCTGGTATAGTTGATACGGAAATAATTCGACATATGTCTGTATTGAACAATTTCTTTACACGATACTTGTTAAAACCTTTTGCTTGGCCGTTTATCAAAGCACCTGTACAAGCGGCACAACTCATTTTATATACAGCATTAGACCCTAGCATTGCAGATGCTTCTGGCAGTTATATCGAGTTAGTATTTAGCAAATTTTACAAGCAGACACAAGTTACAAACATAATATTAACTTTGTCATTTTATTTATAATAGCAACTTCAAAATCAAAGAAGCGTCGAAGAATGGCAGGGATAAAGATCTGGCGAAATGGTTATGGAAAGTCAGTGAGTCATGGACAAAATTGAATGTTACATAATTATGTGAATATATAGTACAGGCACATGCACCTGTATTAAATGTAGTTTATTTTTAAATATAATGTATATAATTAAATTTTTTCGACACTTCAATTTCATTTCTCAAATTTATCACTTCTTTCACAAAATAAATATTTAGATAACTAATTTATCTGCTGACAATGATGTGTAGAATGTAAAATAACATGCTTATTTCATAATCATTCTTCATGATTAATTAAAGATTTGCGCACATAAGGTTTTATCAATATAAGAGACTTGGTATATAATTTTTCTGCCATTGTATCGTCGACAGCATTGACCGACGGTGTATACATTTGGCAGTCACTGGATATAAATAATGAAAAATTAATTACTTTCCTTCATTGTATCTTTGATAACACGTATAAATTGTTACCTGAAATATTTTCCAGAATGCTTCTCTAATTCTCTGCTCACGGCCACGTAAACGGCAGTTTGGGCACCTTGAACGGCATTTTTCAGAAATAACCACATCCACGGTTGCATTATCAGCTTGATCAGAAATGTCGAATTTAACGGCGAATAACGCATGTGCCTTGTGCCTCTCACAATGCCAGGGTTTACGGTATTAATTGCGACATCCGTATCTGCATTGAAATCAATTAATTATTATCTCGTTTTATCATAATCGTTTTTAGCGTCACCTGTCAATAATTTGCTCATATGCCTCGCCATCAAAATTAACGCCAGTTTGCTCTGCCCGAAAGCTTCCCTCGCAGTAAAGTCCTTTTCTAAATTCAAATCTTCCAGGTGTATAGCACTGATTATGTGCGCTTGTGAAGAAACGTTTATTATCTTGCTTTGTCCAGCTGCGCATAATTTCGGTAGAAGCAATTGTGTAAGTAAGAAATGACCTGACAAAAGAAAAAAATTATATAGTATCTGAAGATATTCCTTATTCGTTTCACGAGAAGTTTCAAACTTATTATTAATACATCACACATAAATTTGATATATTGGTATTAATTTACAATTAACAGATCAGTAATTTAAAATATTAATATTATCATCATGTACATATTTACAGATGTTAAATGTAAATGTAAATATTTCACGTAACTCACCTAGATAATTCGTTACAAAATGCATTTCGAATCCTTCCGCAGTTTTTTCAAACGGATGAAAAACTATTCCAGCATTGTTTACCAGTATGTCTACTTTCCTCGTTTCTATGTAAAACAGTAATGTCAAGTATTGCATCGGTGAAGGACATTAATGTTTAAATACACTTAAACACCTCTCTTTTATTCTTATACCCAACTGCTCGACAAAGCTCTGCACATTCTTCAACGAGGAAAGATCGATCGCCTTGACTTCCGCATCTCGTCCAGATATATCTCGAATTTGACGTGCCACTTTTTCTCCGGCTGCCACATCTTTGACGGCTAAGATGATATGACCGCCTCTGCGAGCCAATTCTAAGGCAATCTCTTTACCAATTCCACTAGAAGCGCCTGTGATAATTACAACCGCATCATCGATGCGATCATCACTCGGACATATAGCACCGCCCATGTACATCCTAAAATTATATATTATTGAAATGTTCAATTCGGTCCTCAGTATATTTTTAAGTTGCGTTCCTATCCTATTTTTGTCAAATTCATTTTTTGAATCGATATATAAAAGATCTTGTTACTATTTCGTTACCATTTCATGATCGTCAACAAATTTACGTACCTTATCAGAACGATTAATCCAACGCAAAAACTGATTATACAAGGCCAATGAGAATCGGACAAGGGATTCAGCTTATGTAAAACACCATACAGCTCTCCGTACGAATCCATTTTTTATATTTTTTAAATTGAAATAAAGTTTCTACCGACAGCGAGTAAATAGTATGTTGCGGTCACTGTACTGCTTATACTAACGTAATATTAAACGAGAGCGAACGCTGAAATAGATTCGTGGGGAAGTGATGCGTTTAATAGACCTTGATTACTTTTGATTTTTAAAGAGACCGGACGTTGTTCTAAACGGTACTCTGCGCATAAATAATCTCATCAAAACGTCTTGCATCTATAACAGAGATGATATAATTATTATAATTGTTTTTATTCATAAAATGCATTAGTCATTAGAAATTAAAGAATTATTTCTTTCAATCATGAAAAATATGCAAAATTTAACACACTAATTAATTTAACACACTGACTAATTTCGGAAAAAATTATTAATTATTAAAATTATTATTAAAAATTATTAAAATTATTAAAATCATTAATTAATGTCTGGGTAATTCGTTGAATGAATGTTGCGAATTTTTGAAATATTATTTAATTCCGTCTATATTATATTATATTTTGTCTGTACATATATCTCGAAAAATAATCAAATTTTCGCAGACATATAAGAAATTTAAGAAAAATTAATGGAATATAATACATTTTTTTTTATATCGCGCGCATCGATTTTTAGTTTTGAAGTCACCGCTACGAGCCGGCACCATATTTATATTTATAGTCGTGATACGATTCATTGGTCTGTTCTTTTTAGATGCACTACTGAACTAGTGCAATAAGTTAAAGTGAGAAAAAATATAGTTGTCTCATTCTAACTTATTGCACTAGTTTCGCAGTGCAGCTAAAAAGAACAAACATATGTCTCAGTGAAGCAACAGAACAAGATTCGTGGTCTGTTCTTTTCTTCTGCACCGCTGCACTGGTGCAATAAGTTAAAATGAGACAAATATATACTTGTCTCACTTGAACTTATTGAACTTAGTGCAGCGGTGCAGAAGAAAAAAACAGACCTTCTAACTCCGTGATCGTACCCTTAAGCCAGCGGCACACGGTGCTTGTTTTCGTGCTGGATTGCTTGCTGGATGAAAATACTGCGTTTTAATTGGTGCATTTCCATCCATCTTCGGAAATGTACCAATCAGAATGTAGTATTTTCATTCAGCAAGCAATCCAGCACGAAAACCGTGTGCCGCTGGCTTTAAAGAGGAAACAAAGTGCAGCACTAGTTCAACTGAAAAGAACAGACCTTAGCTCTGTATACTGTATTCTGTTAAACACAATTGAACGAAGTCTTGTTCGCTTCCGTGGCGGTTGGATGTGGTTTCTGTAACTACGCATATTTTTTGATCGTGGGGACTGCATACGCATTGTCTCTGTTTTTCTTTTATCTTCATAATCGTTGACTGGCGTAGGGGATAGAGTGTAACAGCTCTGCCCAGAGCCATTTATTGAACCAGAATCAGACCTTAGCTCTGTATACTGTATTCTGCTAAACACAATTGAATGACCATGTGGGTTGGTTGAATAAGAATTTATAGAAATTTTTATTCAATTGTATGAACATCATGTCGTTTTTTATAAGAAATAACCGAGGAAGTGGAAAAGAGAGAGTAAAGCGCAAAGTAAGCTCTAATTATTTTTATTCTTAAAACAAAATATAGTGTTCTTCCCTGTCTATAATATAGGTTAGATATAAGTCCATGCAAAGTTGTATGATATGTTATATGATGTTTGTCTCATTGTTGATACCTTTAAAAATAAATATATCTTAGATTGAATAGTAAGATACATATTTAATATTGTCAAATATTTTAATATATTTAATAGTTCAATGGTACTCAGTCTACATCAAAACAACCGAAGAAAATTGCAAAGAAATCCATACCTGATAATGAAAGTATCGCAAGTACAGATGAAGAATTTGCAGAAGAAAATTTCAAGTAAACATATGTTTCTAACTAAAAATTAAATATATTAGAAGGAGTTAGTGATATTTAGTGAAAGAAATAAATTTATTTTACAGACATAAAACTGATAGGTTTGAAAGTGAGAATGAGGAAGAAGAGGAAGAAACTGCTCAAGAGAAACGTGTAAGACTTGCAAAGAAGTATATAAAAGAAATTGAAGAAGAAGGTAGGTGGAATATTTTCAAGTTTTACTTACATTATTTTGAGAAGAATAATATATATTAAAATTATTTCTGATATTACAGAAAAAGATAGAGCAGAATTTGAAGAAGGTGCAGTTGCACGGAGACTACGTGAAGAATATTTAGAGGAAAAAGGTCGATTGAGAAAAACTGTAGCAATAAATTATGTTGGCCACAAGGATTTTATATCATTAAGATGTAAAGAGCATAAAAATTCCATTACTTCTATATGTCTCTCAACTGATGGAAGTTTATTATATTCTGGAGCTAAAGATGGGAGTATAGTTAAATGTAAGTATATTTAGGAGGATGAATTTTTATTTAGGAGAATTAAACAAGTGATAAAACAGATATCTAAAACAGTTATTGTTGAATTATAGAAATAAATTATATATGTGTTTGTATTTTTGAAATCATTTCATAATCAATGCTGTTTATTTTAGGGTCATTAAAGACAAATTCTAAATTAATAGCTCTTAAAGGTAGAAAGGTGAAAACAGAAGTTACTTTGAGCCGTTACATACAGTGTTTAGCAATTAGCACAGATGGAAAGTTTCTGGTAAGATCAAGTAAATGTTACCTTTTACTTCACGATGTGTGCAGGTTAATATGTAAATCTCTTTTCACTGAAGGTTGTTGGTGATAGGGATTGTAATCATATAAAAGTACTCTGCGGTGACACTCTGAAACATATAAAAGATCTACAAGGTCACAGAGGTTCCGTGTCTGGATTAGTATTCCGCAAAAATACTCACACTTTGTACTCCGCTTCCACCGATCGGAGTATAAAAGTTTGGAATCTGGATGATATGGCTTATGTTGAATCTTTGTAAGTAGTTTTATTCGCAAGTATAATTGTACACGTTGGACATCGTTTTTATCACTGAAATTTCTAAATTCTTCGTCATTAATCATTATATTTTTTGTACAGTTTTGGACATCAAAGTGGCATCACATCCATCGATGCGCTCTCGCGAGAACGTGCTATCACGAGCGGCGGTTTTGACAGTAGTATTAGGATATGGAAAATAGTCGAAGAGTCGCAATTGATATTCAATGGACACAGTAATAATTCTATTGACGAAGTTAAACTCATTAATGAGGAGAATTTCTTCAGCTGTGGCAGCGACGGACAACTCTGCGTTTGGAGCTCTTTGAAGAAGAAACCGTTGTGCACGGTGACGGACGCGCACGGGAAGGATGAAACCAACAACCAATCATTGTGGATTTCAAGCATCGCGACATTATTAAACACAGACTTAGTGGCATCAGGTACGTTATAATATAGAAATGGTATAAATATTCTTAACACTTATTAATATATATTATAAATATTAATATTTACCTCACTGCACTCTTTTTCAACATTGCTTGTAATTTCTAGGTTCTCGAAACGGCAGCATTAAACTGTGGCAGTGCGGTGAAGGATTTAGATCGTTAAATCCGTTGTTCGAAGTTAACGTAGCAGGATTCATAAATGCGCTCGCTTTCACGCCTGATGGAAATTATCTTATCGCTGGTGTCGGTCAAGAACATAAAAATGGTAGATGGTGGCAGATAGCAAACGCGAAAAATTATATTGCCGTTATACCACTGATACATAATGAACAACTTAAATAGTTTTGGATTGTTATGTATATATATTATAGGTTTTATTATATATTGTCTTTTATCTTTCTTAATAAAATGAACATTTAAGGACAAGAAATCAGTGTCTCACTTAGCACCTCTTCTCTCAGCCTCAATTGGAAAGCGAGCAACGACAACGATGGTGTGCTGCGATGTGAATGAAATGAAAGAAATATTGGTCCACAGTACAAGTATTTATTTATTCTGTACAAAAGTTGAGTTATAAAATATTATGTCCCTATTTTAGGTCTTGTTCTTAGTCTTGTATACCATGCCGTCTTGAGTACGTTCGTATAATAACAATATCGCCGTAATGGAACGTTCGCGCTCGTCCGCGAGTCGTTTCCCCTCGCGTTTTCATCGCGAATCGAATTCTCTAGCGAGACATTCTTCGCGTGAAAACAAAGACATACGCGCGTGTACCATCGAGAAGGAAACGATTCCCGGCTTCCGAAGCCCCAGGCGACCGCCAGCGTTCCGCTCGCGCGAATCCTGGGCTCACCGTGTACATATAAACCAAACCGACTTTTTAATCCGCATATTTATTCGAGTCAACAAACAGTACAGCGAGTGTACGCTACTTCTTGTGCATTCTTGCGATAAGTTTTCAAACGAGTGCGATATATAGGCCATCCTTATGGTGGGGTTGGGCGCACACCACCCTTTCGTCATGTCATTACTTTTTTTTTCTTTCTTTTTTCACCGTGGCTTTGCTATCTCTCTGCAGGCAGTGAGGGTGCTGTTCGGTGCGTTTTCTCTCTTCCTCTCCGAGGTCCTCAAGCGACATCATCTTTCGCGGATACGCTCGATCGAATCTCTCCCTGTTTCTTCGCGGGCCGTTATTAATTTACGCGACGCGAACTCGAAAGCTCCCGGCTAGTCGCGTTTATCTCTTTCTATTTCCGCACTTTTTCGGTCTCCTTTCTCTCTCTCTCTCTCTCTCTCTCTCTCTCTCTCTCTCTCTCTCTCTCTCTTTCTTTCTACTTGCAACGACGGTGATTAATCGTTCAACTTTTTTCAGCGGCCTTTGACGCGGCCGGTGTGTGCAAATCTCTCGTTTCTCAGCGGTCGCATGTTTCTCTTCGTATCCTCAGCTGATTACACCAGCTGAAACTTCCCCGGTAAGTTCTCTCGTCTTGGAAACCAGCCAGATCGATCAAAGTATCAACGCTTTTAATCTAATAATAAATGAGTCTCGCGCGTTCGGCAGGACCGCTGAAAAGAAATCTGTCACAACGCTCTTTTTCCATTGCTCGGAGTAGACTTGAGCGATACGTTATTTCGCTTATTTCGTTATTCAGTGGGCCACCGGTATATTCCACCGGACATTTTACAATTTTTTTCTCGCTTGTTTCTTCGTAACATTTTGCCACTGAAATGTGTCGTCTTTTTATTGCACGCTAACCCAATCACGAGAGCGACTTATCCTCTCTCTTTTGTTTCTTTGATGTCCTCGCGCCCAAGTCTGCTCGATACGCATACAGATCAGGTGGTACAGGTCCTGCGACGTCTTCGTGAAACAGAAAAGAAAAAAAGAAAAGGAGAAACGAGATTACGCAATGGTCGCGGAGGAGAGACGCGTCTCTTTGGTGCGTTCGACGCAGTCGTTGCATATTAGATACGAAGAAGAAGTGTCGGAAGAAGATTCGTGCGCGTTTGTCAGCCTAGAAACGATCGCGAACAACGCAAATCCGCGAGTGAGTATAATTGCGGTAGAATTATATGTGCAACGTAACACACAAGAAAACTATAAACTATTACACGTAGAAGCGGACATATGTAGGTGCGGTCGTGTGTACTCTCCCGCTTGTCGTATAAACGACAGCGACGTTTTACAACAAAGTCACGACGTCGAGTGATAACAATATGTGCTCGATCGCATGAGCTATCGCGAGGAGAGCGAGTCTTGCGTCTGAGAGCGCTCGCAAGAAAAGCTCGGAAGCGAGGGTGGTTTTCGCATGTACGCGTATGCGGGATACTCGACGGTCGCTCCTTCTAAGATTCTATCGGGGTGAACTTAAAATTACGCTGACGTTATCACGCGCTTCTCGATCATCGATTATCGACCGCTGTGACGCTCGAATATACATAATACGTCGCGTAGCCTCCGGCGGAAACAAATGCTTTGTCCATGAACAATTCGTTGTATGCAGAACGCAGGCGGTATCGGCGCGCTAAAAAGCATCGCGACGCGTTCGTTATACGCGGCATGCGCCGGACACATTACTGGCCTTTTCTCATCGGGATTTTTTTATCCCTCGCTTCGCCTGTGTGTGTGCTTCTCGCGCAAGCGGATATATGAAACGTCGCGTCAGCAACTGACGGCGACAGTCGCATGTGGCAGTTTATATATTTTCGGGGATTGCTCTGTTGGATCGGACAAACGAGACAGTCAGTCGCACGGTCGAAAAGATACAAGATCGTCGTTTGAGCTGTGGTCAATAATATTTTCTAGCGACAGGTTTAGCAACAATAGCGGATATCTCGAGTTTGAGATATTCTTCGTAGGCGCGAGGATTTCTTAGGCCTTTCCTCATGCTGTACGTACGCGAAGATTTAAAAAGCCCGATTTGAACGTCGGATCAAAACAAGAAGACAGACGTTTTTTTTTTTCATTCAGGAACGATTCCCACGGGTCAATCAGGCCGCTCAACATTTCCGTACACTCCTTTACGTCGGAGTGTCACGCGAGATTTCCGAGATCGATATGTATAGTTAATTACTAACGTAATTGAGTTTTCACGGCAGAAATCGCTCCACCTACACGGCGTAATATCCTCTTTGATGTGTCAACGTGATGTCTCTCTTATCATTCGTGTTACAATAGAATTTACACACCGCGCGAGATATGAACCTCCTTCCGCGCGCAAGAATTTAGGGCAACTCCCGACCAACCTAAAGTCGAAGGACAGACTAGAGAACTTGCATTACCGAAGTGACGAGCCTAGCTGGCACTGTCGCGCACACATTGTTATTCGTCCGCAATTTATACGTCACGAGTGGAGTGGATCGTGCGTATCTCGCGCATCGACCAGCGTCCTTTTTGTACTAACAGCAGGATCGTCAAGCAGGACGGTCCGTCTTCCGGAACGAGCACCGTCAATCCGCCGTGGACCGTGAAAGTAATTTGCGCACGCGAACGTAATCGCGAAGTGTTCACATACGAGTTTCTACCAGGAAAGCAAGTACCGCCAGTTTTTGGGTGACTCTTAGAGCTACGCAATTCCGGATTGCTATTTGGATCGTGTTCGTTACATCAACATCGAAGGCGGCATTCTCTTGAGAAAGGAAACCGAGAGGAACTGAGTGTACAAATTGCCAATTAGCGAGAAAAGATCGATCGAGCGCGATTGACATCGCTCGACGGAAGGACGAAGCTGCGTCGAATTCTCCCTCCCCATCCGGACCGTCCTGATCCTCGCCACTGGACTTCCCCGACAAACAGAGACGATTCGCGCCAAGGTGCTCCGAAACAACAAAATACGATGCGGCTGGTCTCCCCCGGCCCGACGCACGCGAGTCTTCCATACCTCCCTCTCCGTCTCTCTCTCTCTCTCTCTCTCTCTCTCTCTCTCTCTCTCTCTCTCTCTCTCTCTCTCTCTTTCTCTCTCTCTTTCTTTTTACATTACTTTCGTTTGCCATCGATATACTTCGCTATATATCGACATACATATAGAATATACCTACATAAATTGTGTAACACCGACGAGCCTACGCTCACGCGTAGAACCACGTACATCTTGCCCGCCTCCCTATATCTCCCGTCTCTATCGCTCTCACGCATCAGTCGCACGCGTGCGTACACGTCGCGTTTACATGAACAAGTAGTATTTTTTTTTATTTCTTTTAGATACATCGTGTGTGCTTCGCCTTACTTTCGTGCTCTCTCTCTCTCTCTCTCTCTCTCTCTCTCTCTCTCTCTCTCTCTCTCTCTCTCTCTCTCGCCCTCTCTCTTTAACTCTAACTCTCTCACGCGCATTCATTCTCATTCTCTCGCTCTCTATCACTCTCGTTCTCACCTACCACGCGTATATGTGTGTTATATCTCCCGTTGCGTCGCAGCGCAGAGTTTCGCGACAGCTCCCCGTGTGTTTTCTCCGTGTGTGTGACGTAAGTAATGCGTCTCGTGGTCTCGTGAAAAATTCGTTCACGCGTAACTGTCACGCGCTACTGTTACGTGCAATTTCTTTGCCCATTTCCTTCTTTTTTTGTTTCTTTCTGCCCTGCCCTCCTTTCTGTGCCCTCCGTTCGTTCGTTCGTTCTTTCTTTTGCTTGATTATGGTGAGTTTTTTCTGTTTTCCCATTCTCTTTCGTCTTCTGTGGCTGCTTGTTTAAATACTATTTCGCTATAGTGGACTACCGTTATGAACGCTACGCTACTTTGTATTGTATTGTAATGCTTCGTAATGAACGACTGGTACTGGTACTGAATGTGCATACGGGTGAACACACGCAATCTATAAGGTCCCGCTTCAAGGATACCATACGCGGCGCGGCCGCGAAAACGACGAGCGCTCGTTAACGAGTCTTACCCGACTGGCGAGAGACGGGGATTTTAATTAATATTCCGATATCACGCGTGCGCGTCGCGTCTCATTATTCACGGAATGCGTCGCGTCCTCGACATTAAATAATCGCGCCTGAACGAAAGTGTATAGCAGCGAGCGTCGCGAATGGCAGATAATTGCGGTAAGAGCTGCGACCAGACTTGAAATTAATGCAATTGGCGAGTCTCACGATCGGCGACACCGCGATCGGCGTCGGAATGAAATCTAGAGAAAGAGATTAACGCGCGTCGGTCTGTCATTCTTTAGTTCCTCCCTCATCGTCCTTGATTAGTCGCGCCGCGTACAAAAAGTACATTGAAATTAATTTTAACGAACGATCGACGATGAATTTTTCGATGGCAAAGTCTACAGGCGGAAATGTGTCGCGAAGCATTTCCGAGAGCGAGCTTTTACATTCTCGGCGGTTAAACACAGCTCGATAATCCGATTCGACTCCGCGATGTTCTGCACTCGCGTCCGCACGTCTTTTGCTCGTGACGTTCGGCAATCGCTTCGTTAGCGAGAAATAGGAGAAAATATAAGTGCGAAATCGAGAAGAGCCGCTGGTCGCGAGTGTACGTCGGACTGGGCTGTCGTCTGATCGACGGAGCGCCGCGTATACTAGCCGTGACTATCGAGAGTGTATGGCTCCTGTACGCTCCGGTTACAAAATAACATATGTAACGTGAGAAATCACGATCTGGCTAAGTGTTGCTCTGCACTCGAACGCTTCCTGTTTAATTAGTACTCGTGTGTGTCCTCGGTTACGAATAGTTTAATCGTAGTTTACAATTAACCGCTTTGTGTCTCCATCTTGTTAAAAATCTTAGACATCAACATACATTCATTTTTTATTTTTTTTTTTTATAATAAATCGTTATTAGAAACCTATCTCGTATTCGCTATGCATTTAATATAAATTTTATCGTGTTACCGCGTTATTAATCGTTAATTTGTTTATTTACAAGAGACGTACCTCTACGAAATTCACTTTATCCTCGCTCTCTTCTTTTTACGTTAATTGATTAATTCATTAAACCGCGACCGGTGTATGTATGTGTATGTGTGTGTGTGTGTGTGTGTGTGTGTGTGTGTGTGTGTGTGTGTGTGAGCGCGCGCGGTGTGTTCGTGTCATCAGCGCGCGGCGGATATATATATTATCCTCGATCTCGAAAAGAGAGGAACAAGTCTTTCTTTCTTTTTCTCTTCGACGAAAAGAAAAAAACGCGTGAGAATACGCGCGGTGTCTCTCGTGTTTATTCTTTTTTTCCCTTTGCGTTCTTTCTTTCAAAAAACAGAGAGAGAGACAACCGCGCGCGCCTCTCATCGGGCAACTTTTTCCTGTATTTGAATGTACACGCACACGAGTGGGATGATTACGTAATTAAGTGGCGTATTACCGAACGTAATGACAGACGAGGGAAATTCAGGTCTCCTCTCGGGATGGACGTGAAGCGTATCCTGTGTTTTTCTCTCTTTCTGTTTTTCCCTCTACCCATTCTTTTTCCCTGTAATTCTACTTCGGACGTTCGTTTATTTACACGTGTAAATCGTATCGACAAGAGTCCACAGGTCACGTGGACGATATATAGAATCATTATGGCGGCACAGATTTTCGTGTGTGCGCGAGCACGTTATACGTCTCTCTCCCTCTCTATTTACATACGTCTCTGAACAAACAAATCCCACCGGATGCATTCTATCTGTGTGCTGTTAAAAAAATACTTTATTTTTTGTCCCGTCGATAGCAGGACGCCTCACGTCTCACGATGGCGGCGGTGGGTGGATTTGCGGATGTGGGCAACAGAAAAGTAACGAAAGAAACGGGGAAATAAAATAAAAGAAATGAACTTGCAGTGAGTGACCTTGTCTATTTTCTATCGAATAGTTCGAGACTATATTATTGTTATAGTGTATTCGCTTATCGTCCGCGCGAGTGAGTACCATTCACTGTTGAATCCACGCGCGTCTCTGCAGTGTCGCTCTTTTGCACAACGAACGAATGAACGAACAAACGAACGAACAATCAATGCCATCGTGTTCTTCTTCGTCACTCGTTCGAATTCGATTCTCGCGACCGGCGATCTCCCGGCGACACCCTCATAATTCTCGAAGACGCAACTGCTTGCAATTAAATGCAGCGCTACGCGAACGCGTCCGATTGTCAAATGAAATCTGAAATCTCATATTTTTTTCTGTTAATTTTAGACAACCACCCTGATTGAAAAATTTTACCCGATGGCGCCGTCGATGATCGTAGCTATTGAGAGAATTTTTCTCACGATTATCGATGGCATATTAAGAAGATAATGAGAAAACGGTGAAGTGACATTGCAATGATTAATTCTCCGACATATCCTCAATTATTATCAAATATCATTACTCGTGTAATGATTGATTACTGATGTACCTATTGACATGTATCCATTGCCAATGACTTGACGTTGATGTTTCCATCGGGAGAGCTCAACCAAGGAAATCAGCAACAAATAATCGTAACATAAATCGTAACATAAGCGAATTATGAGAAATGCCGTACATCTTGTCAGTAAAACAACTAAAGAGCGTCATTCATTTAAAAGACGCACGCGTGTATTTCGCGCTGAAAGTGGAAAGATACAAAAGATCCACCATCGGGAGACCGAGCTCGTTCGTTCGTTCGTAGTTGCGCAAAGTGGGAATACAAAACGGCAGACAGGTGAATGGACAGACGACAGAACCGACGTGGATAGCGGAGGTGTGCGATACTTAGGCTTACAATACTGCAGTGGCTAACATAATGCAGGCGTTGCTGAATTTCCGCCGTGTTCGCGATTCTCAGCTGATCGTAACCATTCGCTCTCGCGGTTGACGCAAGTGGGGGACGATGAGCCGTAAATAAACTTCCGAAAAACGAGTCGGGCTGAACAACGTTCGCGCGCAAGGACTCCCATTTCGCTATCTAACATTCTGAGTAGGGGATGATCTCACTCGTTTTCTTCCTCTCTCTCTCTCTCTCTCTCTCTCTCTCTCTCTCACACACACACACACACATGCACGCACGCACGTTCACGCATCCTCCTCTCGCCACGGTACTCATTTCCCGCGCACATAATTCATATTTACAATAATTCATTAGTGCAGTCGCGCTAGCAATTTTCCCTTGTGACCGACACAAACGAAAAATTACTGCTTCGTCTTTTATTCTCGCGCGTTGTGTCGTGTCCGCGCGCACGCATGTGTATATGTGCTTGTGGGCGTGTGTATATGAGTGTGTGGATCGCGCGCGCGCGCGTATACACACACGCGGGGATATGTACATCCACGCGATCGGTCTCACGCACGTTCGGCGCACGAATATCGCGCGAACAAATGAATTCCATGAGCGTGCGGCGAATGCGCGACGAAACACGTGTACACGCGTGCGTGCGATGGTACCGCGCGCGCACGTGCCCAAGTCTTTTGCCTGGCAGTCGATAATAAATAAAATAATAAACAAAGAAACGTAGAACAAAGGCGGTAAATCGGCAACATAATGATCGAATAGGTCAATCGATTAGATCTGCTAACAATGATAGATATAGACGATTCATCATTCTCGTCGGACACTCGAAACGAAATCGAGAAACTAGGAAACAACATACGACAAGGGTTGCCTGGGGGGATAGGGAAGGGGAGGGGGATGTTTGTTCGTGCCGCTTCTTTTCACCCCCGGCGGTTCACGTTAATTTGTTCGCTATTAAATTTGATATTTCACTAGCAAATATAGAATATCGAGTGTTTGAATATTCGTAGAGCGTAATAATAGCGGATAATAAATATAATACAGATCTATAGATAGAAGTCTCGGTATGGTACAGCTATTATACACAACTGTCTTACTAACTTTGCGACTCAGTCTCTCTCTCGTTCGTTCGCTCGTTCGCTCGTTCGTTTTCGCCGCTGTCTTTCTTACCCAACGGGGCTCTCGAGTCAATGATACGTACTAGTCTCGCATCAATCTCGTTGACTCGCGACAATAATTAGACCGTCGTAATGGCAGAAATTTGCGTGAGCTCGTAGCTCGTGTCGTACGATCGCGACGCTCTGTTCAACGTCGAGCACGTCAGATCCAACTCGAGCGTCATCGGTGCTCGAATTTTGTCCCTCATGATCGCATGACGCACTCTTATCTTTCACAACATACATTCGTGCTCATACACACACACACACATACACTCTCTCTCTCTCTCTCTCTCTCTCTCTCTCTCTCTCTCTCTCTCTCTCTTTCTCTCGTTTCATATATATATATATAAGATTTACCTAGAAATACGGCACTCTTTCTTAAATCTCCCCGACCCCCTCGTCGTCGAGGCGGGCCAGGAGCCACTTGTACATATTCGTTAGGAATTTACACGCGTGCTAACTATCCTACTCACGATCTCGCACGCGAACTCGAATGATCCTTCGTCCTCGGCGTCCTTCGACTGGGCAGTCGGCCACGCGCATTCTCGATCCGAACAGACGCCGCGCAAGAGACACGATTACTCCCACGACGCGACATTAATCCTTCGGCGACTTATTGCCTTTCGACCGAGTCGCCGTCAGGTCATCGAGAAGCTACTAGCCGCGCGACACGTCGCGTCGCGTCTCGTCGACGACTTCGAGTCCAAGTGTAAGTATCTACGAGTTCTTCCGGCGGTTTGCTCGCGGGAGCGACTTCGCGACTCGGAACTCGCATCCGGATTTTCATAAAGTACCGCGTTGGTCGCGCCGCCGCGAGCCGAAAACGTTGAATGATTTTCAGGTACTCTTTTCTCGAGGCGCGGCGCGCTCGGACGATCACGCGAAGCAAGGAGCGTCCATCCTCGTCGAGCCCGAGCGAGGACCCCTTAACGAAGGACCGTTCGTCGTCATCGATGGCCGAGCCCACGCGATATTCCTCGTCACGAATGACGGATTCGCAACGCTTGGATCAGAGAAACGCGATCTGACGGATTCGCGTAGCCCACTATAGTATATTCGCTTAGACGTCCTCCTTTGTTTCTCTCTCTCTCTCTCTCTCTCTCTCTCGCACACACCGTCTCCTCTCGCTCGAGGATACTTAGCACGCTGCCACGACTCCCGCTCCCGTCTCGTATTCGAATAAATACCTACAGTTAGCGTAATGATAAGAAGGACAACCAATACGACTACCATTTATAGTAGTGATAATAGTGGGCGTGTACTATAAGTAGTGTCTAGTAGTAGCGTATTTCCGTCTTTTTTTCTCCGCTTTCTCTCTTTTTCTCTCTCCTACCATTCTGCCCTCGGCGTCGTCTTCGTCGTCCTACGGACATTCCGTCCTGGGAATCTCCGAGTTCGTTAATAGTTAATATGGCGTGCGCCGCTCGTGTGTCGTGCGTGTCTCTTCTCCTGACGTGTCATTTTAGCTCTCCGATCATCATCCTTTTTCTCTCTCCTTCCTTCGTCTCCTTTCATTCTCCCTCTCTCGCTCTTTTCTATCTTCTCTCCGTCGTCTTCTCTCTTCTCTACTATCTCTCGAGTCGGCGCGACCGTAGATCGTGCGTGTCTTACGATCGAGGGACGGCCGAGGGGCGCGCGTATCGCGCGCCTCTCAAGAAATCAATTAAACGTAGGATAATCACAGAAGAAGGGGTTTTAACGTATGGGATATACGTTCTCGTACGCGGCCGTTGTTGTCGCTTCACCGCAGCAGCTGCAGCAGCAACGCGCTCATCAGCACACTGCCGGTCGCCAGAATCATGCTCTGCACGTACTGGAACTGCGAGCTCGCGCCGTTGTACGTCAGCTCCTCGTTCTTCACCACCTCGTTCGGATGGTCTGAGTACTCCTCTGTGGAAGGAAAACACACAGATCAGTGTTAGCCGTCGGCTCCCGCTCTCTTCTCGTACTACGACGAAATGTCTCAAAGTTTCAAGTTGAAAAGGAACAGAACGAGAAATTTTTTGTGGTAGCTCTTGGGAAATGAGATTGAAAGGTGGGAGAAAGAAAAACCCGTAAACATCCGACACGATGATCCAACTCGACGCTTTAATCAAGCAAACTCTTAAATTATACTTGAGAGAAAGAGAAAGCCAAAGAGAGAAAGGAGGGGAAGATAGATGATATTCCTGTATTATTTTACCCGAGATCCTGTAATATTACACCCGAGAAGATCATCCTCGAGCAACGTCGCGATGTCAAGGTCTGAATAGAAATCAGTTTGTGAATGGGACGAGATATTGAGATTTGCCAGAGGGTAAACTTCCGCGAGCGAGCGTTAGAATCTCAAATTTTAACGATTATTACACCGAGCGCAGAACTACGCTCACGGAATAGAGCAGGAACGAGCGCGAGAGAGGAAGCAAGAGCGGTGAAATCCTTGGCAATTCCAAGTCGACACCTCGGGAACGTGTATTCCCTATCGCGCCGTGTCTCGGAAACACGGCACGTTAATGGCTGAGCGGCTATCCGCGCGGCTTATCGGCGAAATGCAAATGCGCGCGCGTACGCGGTGCATTTAGAAGTCAAATTATCGTAGACGTCGGCGCAAGAAGAGCGAGCAATGCCAGATCGACAGATGGCTTTCGGCCAGTTTTCATCCGATCGGATCTTGACACCGCGCTCGCCGGCGCTGCACCTGGCATGTGTGTGTGTGTGTGTGTGTGTGTGTGTGTGTATGTGTGTGTGTGTGTGTGTGTGTACACACGAAAGCCCGTGCGTGTTTACGGCACGTATAGTTAGCGATAGCGTACAGTCGTCGGTCCGATTCTTATCGACAAACGCGAGTCTAATGAGCGTCAATGAGAGAGCGAAACTGTGACTTTTAATAACTCATCGAAATTGATCTTCGCGCCGGGCGAAGACATATCTCACGGCTCGAGGGGTTATTTATGGTTAAACACGGAGCAACAGTCAATTAGGGGAGAAGAAAGAGGGAGAAACAGAAACGAGATTAGAGATGGAAAATATGAGACGTCGGAACTGTGTGTGCGAAAATAAAACAATCGGCTGGTAATGAGCGAGCGAAGCAGGATAATCCGATGGAACACGACTTACACGAGCGGCCAATAACTGACATCGATCATAGTTATTTCTACTGTAATTTAGACCCGGGATCTGCCGCGGAGACGGCAACGCGCAGCATCATGTAGATAATAGAAGACGTCATAGAACGAAGCCAAGGCAAATGCACGAGAAGCAAGCCCCGGTCTGACGCGACGGACATTGCTGATGCTCCGACTGTCAATTAACGTTGATCCGCAATGACCGTCGATGATTACCGCGCGCGCGCGCGGTACACCTCGCGTATCCCATGCGCGTGATTTAATTACGCCAGGTGTTCTCCCGCCGGAGCAAAAGGAGAGCCACGACGGACTAATCGAATTCCCACAAACTGTCCGATGACTCCACACATCCCGAGACCGGTATCGGTGCGAGAGGTGATACCCGGCGATCGGATCCGAAAATAATAAGAGGCAATAAAAGAGAAGAGCACAGAGCGAAGGAGCGCGAGTTCCCGAGTCCGATATTTCGTCCGGACAGAAAGGCCAGGCAGACAGGTAGGTAGGTAAGTAGGTAGGTAGGTAGGTAGGTAGGTAGGTAGGTAGGTAGGTAGGTAGGTAGGTAGGTAGGTAGGTAGGTAGGTAGGTAGGTAGGTAGGTAAGGTAGGTAGGTAGGTAGGTAGGTAGGTAAGTAGGTAGGCAGGTAGGCAGGCAGGCAGGCAGGCAGGCAGGCAGGCAGGCAGGCAGGGCAGGCAGGCAGGCAGGCAGGCAGGCAGGCAGGCAGGCAGGCAGGCAGGCAGGCAGGCAGGCAGGCAGGCAGGCAGGCAGGCAGGCAGGCAGGCAGGCAGGCAGGCAGGCAAGCAGGCAGGCAGGCAGGCAAGCAAGCAAGCAAGCAGGTAGGCAGGCAGGCAGGCAGGCAAGCAGGCAGGCAGGCAGGCAAGCAGATAGACAGAGCGCGATGGCAAAGTGACGACGCGACCGTGGTACGTACTGTTCTTCTTCTTCTGGCCGATCGAAGTCTTGGGCGGCGTGGGGGACGGCGATCCATTGTGAATCGGCGGCTGCGGCTGATGCGGATGCGCGGGGTAGACGGCCGGCGGGGGTACGTGAGGCAGGGTCGGCGCCACCGTGGCCGGCTGATGATGATCGTGATGATGATGAATGCTGCCCCCCGGGTAGAATCGATCTCCGCCCTTGTAGACGCTCGGCGGCGGCGGGGGCGGCAGTCCGGCGGCTCCGCCGCCCAAAATCGCGGTGCTCGTCGAGCTGCTGCTGGGCACGGTGCTGCTGGTCACGGCTACGGCTGGAAAACAGCAACGGCACTCGGTGATTACGCGGTCCTCGCTTCTCCCGTCCGCCGATCGCGGAGCGACGCGCAGGTGTCGAAGAATAATCGACGGCGGTTTCTGCGCCGGTTTCGGCGCGACCGGCCGTTACGGGAACGGCCGCTGTTCTCGGAACGTCTGCGGAGTCGACCGCGGGCCTTATTATAGAGCGGAAGGAAAATTCGTACCGTTACGCGTTGAAACGCGCCGGCTACTTGCTAAACATGACGTTTTCGATAACCCGCTGTCGGATCGTGGAATCGAAGAGGTACCATGAGAGTACAATCGTTCCCCTTCGGTTCCTTCGTAGGAGCGTTCCATGAAAGGATCGGAATTAGCGGGTGTCTTTAAATCGCACGTACGACAGTTTGGGATCTGTTTGGCGCCGCGACGGAGATTCTCACTCTCGCTCGAACATCTACATGTAGCGGGGCGTTCGCGTGAGAGAAGTACATCTCGCCAAGATATACTCCGAAACATTCGATTTCCCATCGATCATCCCCGGCGTCGTGACGCGCGGCCGGACCCGTTGTGTACCTGCTAACCCCTTGGAAATAAAACTCGCGGCCGAGGAACGCGCCTCCGGGCGATATAATTGCGTGGAAGTAGCCGCGCGGGCGCGAACTCCCGGACGTCTACCGTAGACACGAGGTCGGCCTCTCGCCTCGGCCGTGGAACCTCCGATGTCCGAGATGCCGGGGAGAGAGAGAGAGAGAGTTCAGAGTTCCCCAGCCGGCGAAATAGCTGGTCATTATGGCGCATGAATCGTCTTCGCCGGGGCGGAGGTGGTAGGAACGAAAGGGAGCGAGGCCCCGGGAAGGGAAAGGGCGAAGGAACGGGAGGAGGACGCTGCATGGAGGATGCCACGGAACGAATTGAGGAGAGAACAGCGGGGTGAAATGAAACGGTAGAATTTATTGTGCCCCGGGACACAGCGTCGGTCACCCCGACCGCAACAAATGACGCACGGTAAGGATCATAATCGATAGGGATTATTTAAGAGAGGCGGCAGGGACAGTGAATACGCTCGGGGAAGGCTGGCGGGAGATGAAGAGCCGGGTAGGCCACGAGGAGGAGGAGGAGGAGGAGGAGGAGAAGAAGAAGAAGACGAAGACGACGCAGACGACGACGACGAGAGGAAGAAATGAGAGCGCGCGAAGGATGGCGAACGAAACGAACACGCCGTCCGTTATGGTAGCCGTTCCTCGCGTAGCTGATTACGGGATAATGAATTTATGGACCATTTCTGTTTCGTCCACGCGGCTCCTTCCCGCCCGTTTTCGCTCGTCTTTTTATCCTCCTCTCCTTTCCGGGGCGCGCGTCTTCGACGGAGGTCGAGAGCGGAACGAGAAAGCGCGAAGAGTCAAAGAACGTGATTTACACGTGGAATGAAAAGGCGGTGTCCATCGTACAAACGACGCCTGTAATTTCAGATTATGATAATTGAGAAATTAGAATATAACCGCTGCTCGAGCTCCGCTTCTTCTTCTTCTTCTTCTTCCTCCTCCTTCTCCTCCTCCTCATGGGAAGAGCATGCATTTCGGGTGGCGGCGTAGTACGCGAGTGCGCGCAAATGACGGAGGGAGCGAGCGAGCCCGCGGAGCGAATCGGCACGCGAGCCGATTGCTCGCCGGGACGAGGATGAGGAACTTTCCGCTTCCGAGGGTAATAAAGGACAATGGAGGCGCAGCCTTGGGCGAGCGCGGAGGGCTGCGTTTCGCGTCAGTATTTTCCAGGTACGGAAAGAACCCCCATCCCTCAGCCTGCGATGCGCGCGATTGAAATGCCGAAGAAGCGGTCATCACTCATCCCGCGTCCGCATCAATCTTCGTAGATCCGCCGGAAGCCGTCGTAGTCGCTACGACGACAACATTCAAAGCGATTACTTACAGTTGTTACGCGACGTCGCCGACGAGGACGAGGTCTCGGCATCGGCGCAGCAGACCTTGAAGACGACCTTCATGTTGTGGCTGGTGCACCGGCCGCCGATGCGCCTGTGGAGATCGTCCTTGGACGAGGTGCTGATGAAGTAGTAATCGTGGCCCGGGAGGAACTCGAGACCACCGGGTTGCGGCGTGAACGGCCTGAAGGTGATGGTGAAGTACATCGTTCTGCGCGGCTTGTCGCAGACCGCTATTACCCGCGGACTGGGGTTCGTTATCCGGCATGTCTCGTACTCCTCCTTGGACACCTGCAAAACGCCCAAGAGGAATCCTGCAGTGGACGCTTGGCGACGACGGTATAATCGATCGGCGATGCGCGACGAAGCCTTGCGGCCGCAACGTCCTAGCGACATTAATCGCTGATTGATCGCTGTGAGAAGGATGGTCCGTGTCCCGCGTCCCCCCTCCCCCCGCGCGAGAGACGATTCTCGTCCTCGTGCGGAGAAGAGGGCTTCATTGTCGGGGCTAATCGCCGCGCGGGAAGAAACGACGGAGACAATGGCACGACGGATGACGGAGGGTGGAGGGACAATCGAGTGGACCGAAGCGATTAGGTCACCGTCGACGCGCTGGACGCAGGAACGGTCTTGGAGAGGTTTTGCCAAGGAGTGGGCGGACGCCGCTGGAATGTTTGATAGTTACACCCGTGAAAGCCGAGAATTTCCCGCAGTTGCTTCTCGAGCGGAAGTTTGTACGGCCGAGTAAGCGCCGCCGTCGGACTTGTTCGCGCTGCGTCAGCGTCGGTATCGCTCGAGTCCCCACTTTGGTGGTGGCCGGGTAGTTTTGCAGATTGGGAGTAATTGTTCGGCGAAAATCCGTGCGGCGAATAGAGATCGGAATTTTTGAGCGATTGAGAAGCTGAGGGCGACCGAGCACGGCGCGGCGCAAGCAACGGCGAAATCGGCCCGACGACTTCCCTCTTCACAAACGAATCCAGACTTGAGAGAGACATCGTGAGAGAGACTCGTGGCCAACCGGCACTGGTACAGCCGATATTTCTTTCGGTACTTATCGGTAAATCTACATCTCGAGTAGCACGGTACGCTTGTCGAAGAGCGGATGTCGTTTTGGCGGTATAATAGAAGCGGGTTAAGCAGCCAGTTTCAAGCAGCGACAGCTGTCTAAACACCAGCGGACACTGATCGACTGATTTTTTTTGACGTTTCACGCGGTTGCTGTGTCGCCGCAGACGTCACGCTACGTATTTGTAATCTACGTGGATACACCGAAATGGACGGAAGTCTATGTGATTAACTCTCGTCGCAGCCAACTGACTGAGAAAGCGGTCGCGCACTGTAGGTGTACAACAAGGTTTGTAAGCGTTGAAAATAAATATCGCGAAACGCTGGACTTACGTTGTAGATGATGTACTTCTCAGTGTCGTCATCATACGTGTCCGACTGGTACACAGGACATATTATGTTGACCTGATCGTACTCGAACGCTGCGTTGTGCTTGTTCACGTCGATTATGTGATCTGTGTTGTCTATTCGAAATCTGTAACAGAGAAATCAACTCGTAAGCGACTTGATCGCGAAGATACGATCTTTGCTCATCACTCTGAGTCTCTCATCAGACACCGCGGCACTACTGATCATTCACGCTCCACTCGTTTCACAAATTTATACATTTTATCAATCTTGTGTATAGGCATATCGCTTCAGCATCGCACGCTGTTTTCTGCAGCAATTTTACACTCGGATATCAGCAAAATGCATCGTTCTTACTGAATAGACCAAAGAGAAATATTTGTGTAAAGGAAAGATCATCACTGCGGATGCTTTTTCCGATCTCCGACGTGGCGCGGAGAGCGGACTTTTTCAAGTCCCCGGAGCCTACGGCTTTTCGAGGAAGATCATATTTCCAGTAGACTATGGCGATGCAGCGGCATACCGCCGTTTCCGCGCAGCCAGCTCCAAGACTATCCGTGAAACATTCGCGAGATGCCGACGCCTCCGGTGGACTCAGCGCCGGTGCGCAGAGGAACGGAGGGAACCAGCGCGTCCCTACGGCATGTCGGTAGCCAGGTCAGGAAAGGGAGAAAAAGAAAAGACGTGGACTCGCCCTCGTAAGCACCCAACGTCAGATAGGCAGGCGCCCATGGTGTCGAAGCATCGCGCAAGTGTATGTACCGGTCGGCCCTCATACAGGGTGTTCTAAAATTTCCCTCTAATCGGGGTCTCTTTGTCGAGAAATGTAAAAACATCAGAGGGTCTCGATGATTCTTTTTCCCTTCCCATTTTTCTTCCGACATTGGACACCTACGCGCGGCGGACCTTCACATCGACGTCACGCTGACGTCACGTAGTGAAGCTGACGGAAAAGCCGACCTGGAAAACGTATCTCGTTTATCGGGAAACGAATCGAGTCGTCGGGGAGCGAACCAAAAACCGCGAAAGCTCCGATCGCTCGTCACTCGTCGCGGAGCTTCCGCGACGCTTCCAACGCGGATACGACGATCGTCTCCTCCTTCTTTCAGTCGTTCGTCTATCTCGGCACGGACACCCCGTACATTTACGCGTGCGGGTATGCACTAGCTAGCGGCTAGTACACGCGTGCACACACGCGCGCCGTCGCATTATGTAGCGCGCGGCGGCGGGTTTGCCGGGATATACTCGGCGAGGATGGAGGAACTAAAGGTCGGCGGATGAAGAGAGGAAGAATGGAGAGAAGGTGTAGAGAGAGAAGAAGAGGTGGCGGGACGGTTCCTATATAACCGGTTCTTACCGCGAGCGTTCTCGCACACGCTAATACGCGGCCCGCAAGTCGAGTAAGTCGCGTAAGCAAGTACGGCGAGGCCTTCTTGTATTTCGCGTCGAGCCATTTCGAAAATCGAGAATCGTCGAGAGCGGAGATAAGCCCCCGCTGTGACGTCGTTCGACGTCGGAACGTGGAGATGAATCGCGAGGTAATTTTTCACCTCGGTGAGAACAACTTTCGTGGTGTTTAGCCGAAAACGTTTGTTTCCGCTCTCGCAGTAGACTCGCGCGCATTCGTCTACTCCCGATCGACAGCGACGTCGCGGGCGACGTTTGCTCGGACAACGTCTCTTCGAGCACAAGTACGCGCCGCGCCAGTGTTCGTACGGACACATATCTCTCGTTCTTTTGTCAGCGACTCGATTTCACCGAGAGCACACCGCTGTATTCGAGAGCGCGCTTCAGGACGCGCCCGCCCGCCCGGCCAGCACAGTAGTGCGCGCGCCGTGCCTTATCCCGGCGTTTTTCACTTACGCCGCGTCTCCCGTCCTCGCTCGCGTTTTACCCGCTTATGTACGTAGATGCGTGCACCGCATCCGACGCATCTGCTTTTTGCGCGTGCATCACGAGCGCAGCCGAGCTTTACGCGCGTATATTTATATATCTTCTCTCGCTCGCTCCCCCTCTCGTGTTCGTATACGTGTTCTTATGTGTTTCAACGTTCATCCGAGCCGCCGCGCTCGCCCGCGTAAAGCGCGCATAGATATTTTTCTTGCTTGTTTCTCATATTCCCGTGCTAGCTTCGCGTGCTGCTTCCGCGATCGGATCATGTAGAGTCAGTCACGGACGATATAAGCCGTAAATCGGGAGCGTTTATCTTTTTCGCGTGCATAAATCTCCTGGAGATTTCATCCAATCGCGAGCGCAATTCGCGCAAAAAAGTTCCGGCGATCTCCGGCACCGGAGTTTACGAGAATCGACTCGAGCGACTCGAGCCGCGCGAATTGTGCGAGCAGTGTCGTCTCTCGTCCGAGATGAAACCAGAGTGGAGAGAGAAAAAAATCATCGAGTATATCCCCGCCAGCGCTGGCGAGCCTTGACTCTGCGTCTCGTAATTAAAAACGCTCGTTTCCCTCATTATAACGATATAAATACGTCAACGCTGATAATGTCGGGATCCCTTCTGTCTTCGGGTACGAAATTATGCGACAGGTATAATGTATAATTACGTGCCGGTATTACGTGGAGGTATTCGCGACGGCGGCGGGCAGATTGATCGCAAATTTGTCAAAGTATACGATCCCCAAATTTGATACGAAGCCTCTCTCTCTCTCTCTCTCTCTCTCTCTCTCTCTCTCTCTCTCTCTCTCTCTCTCTCTCTCTCTCTCTCTCTCTCTCTCCCTCTCTCTCACGAGCACGCGCTGTGCACGCGCGCGTACACAAGTCACGCCTGTCACGAGAAGAGACACGCACGACGCTGCGCGTCGGGAAACGCGGACGCGTCGAATGTACGCGTCCCGACGTTTCGGAGCGTTAACGGACAATCTCGTAAGTGGGCGTGTAAGGGCCCGAAAATTGGAAGGTAGGCCGGGCCACGGGCAAATTAACGTTTGGCGATAATATCCGCTCTCTCTCCTCGCCGCCCTTTTTCTCCGGGTACCCCCCCCCCTCCCATCGGTCCGGAATCCGGTACCCTAAGCGCGCCGCAACAACGACCGAAAACGCGCACGCACGAGGGACACGCTCGCTCGCATGTGCGCGTGCACGTGCGTGTGTGCGTGCGCGTGGGCGTATAGGATGTTTCGTTCGCGGCATGGCCATTCACGAATTTATTAGAGACCGTATATGTACGTGGCAGCCTGAATTACTCGTGATAAAAACGCCGCGTTCTCCTTTCGCCCTGAGTCCGATTGCTCGGACTCGCAGAGACGAGGCAAGCTTCTCGGGGACTGTCCTCGTCCTCGTCCTCGTCGTCGTCGTCGTCGTCGTCGTCGTCGTCGTCGTCGTCGACGGATAATGTACGCGGAGGAGGCGATACGCGAGAGCAGCTTTATCGCCGTTTCCGCCGAAACACGTAGTCAAACGTGTTTAACTTTTTTCCACCGCCCCGGCCGTTCCTCGCCGTGGCGGGGATTTTTTATTCGCCCGATTATTGCCACCGTCGGGTCAGGGAGAGCGGAGAGCGGAGGAGAGGCTCCTCGCGTCTTCCTCTTAATCGCGAAAGTTCGGCCGTAAGCCAGCTTTTTCCCGTCGTTTCGACCCTTCCCGTTGTTGACGTTGCCCCGTTCCTTTCCCTTCCTTTTTTCTCCGCTCTTCCTTTCCCTGGCGAGTACCAGCACGATACCGTGAGCTATAAAGTAAGATCGCCTTTTGCTCCTCGAATCGCCCTTCTTCGCCCTCTCTTTCCATTCGCTCCGAGACCGGGGCACAAAGAACGTCTCTCGTGTACGTGCACGCCGACCGGACGTGTTATTGGTAGGTAGCCCCGATGTGTGATTTAAGGGTCTCCCCCCGGGGAACGGTGTCATTTGCATATACCTACGTATTCGTAGGATCCCTCGAGTACCCTCGTATTAATGTGATAGCTCGCCTCGGTTCTTAACAGTTCTTTTCTGGCCTTAGGTAAACACTCGACATGAATATGTATGCTACCTCCGCTAGGTGACCCGTCCGAGATTCGAAAGTACTACGCGCAGACATCGAGCCTTCGTAGTCGTGCCTTCCTCCTCCTCCTCCTCCTCCTCCTCTTTCCACGCGCTCGTTCTAGTAGATTGCATTCACGATTATTTCTCAATGCTCGTATTTTCTTTTTTCCTTCTCTTTGCTTTTTCCAGTGTTGCGACAGAAAGAGTGTATATAAAGGTGCGTGGATGCGACAACCGTCGTACTTGATGGACGATGGCAATTCATCGCGCAGGCACTCAAAACGCCGTTTTAACTCGGCATCGATCGTGAAAAGTGCGATCAATAGCATGGTTCGTGCGCGCGCGAGCGGCAATCGTCAAAGTGATTTCCGCGACGCGTACGAGCGCAAAAGTGATTTGGCCGCCGACATACACACACACACACACACACTCCACCTCCGACTGTCTTCATTAATTCCCACCATCGTCTAGCCGACGCCAATCAACTAGCCGGGGCAAACCCGGCAAAAGGGTCTTCCTAATTGGAATCGCGAAAAAGTGGGCGTGTTCCGATTCGGAGTTTACCAGCGTTTTCGGATCGGCCGTGGTGGTGTGTCGCTTCTGTCAGCCATTCGGCGACGGCAATTTTCTGTCCCACTGGTCGCGACATCGATAACTTTGTGTCTCCCGGATGCCTCTACTTTGTTTCACGAGACGCGCAGCCGCGTGCCCTACAATTCTCAATAGCGTCCTCAGCTATTACTTGTCCGATTTGCTCCGAAGAATACCACCATTTGCAGTATTTCAGCAAATTCCGGTCGTTCCTCCTCCGAGGTGCGAGGACACCTCGGTTTCTAACGTTTTTCCGTCTCACTCCCCGACGTCCTCGACATTCCTAGCTCCAGGAAGAAAGAATTAAATGTAGCACGCAAGGACACGGTCACACTGCTCGACCGTGAAGAGCAACATCGCGGACTGCATCGGAAAGGGTTAATGCAATCGTCACGATTGCGGCCGATCCACGTCGACAATGTTGAGACGAAGGCGCGAACAAAAGCGAGGGTGCGAGTTAACCCGAGCCGAAAGCAGGCAACGGGGCGATACGTTCGGCCACAAAGAGAACCTCTCGTTCCCGATCCTTGACCCTCGCGTGTCGTCAAATTGAAAGAGGATTCGCGCGCGGCTTCGGCCGCCGCCGCGCGAGATGAGCGTCGCGCACAATTCCTGAAGAGTGCAACTCTTCGTGCGGACCTGGGACGGCGGGACAAAGAGAGCTCGGTGAGAAACTCGGTGAGGAAAGCTTACCTCACGTGCGCGCCGCAAAGAGAGAGAGAGAGAGAGAGAGAGAGAGAGAGAGAGAGGGAGAGAGGGAGGGAGGGAGAGAGAGGGGGAGAGAGAGAGAGAGAGAGAATCGCGAGAAGAGAAGGAAAGGAAATGTGGAAAGACCGGGGGAGGAAGAAAACCGAGATGAATCGCCGCAGGGACGGAGACCGGGCGGTAGAGCGAGACGAGCCGCCACGTCGTTCCCCGCAATTGTCTTTTTCCACGGGCTCAGAGGAGCGCGCTCTCGCAGTCCTCTCGCGGCATATCGCGAATCTACGCGAGTGTCGCGTGAATGATGATTCACTTGACATTCGCCCGCCGCGATTCGCGCCGATGATCCTCGCGTGTTCCACTCCACTCGGAGCTTCCTGCTCCACGGTTTACGCTTTACAGCTTGAGAATACGGGACTATTCCGCGCGACGGCGCTTGACAGAGTTGTAAAGTTGGCTCTTAAGTTTCGTTACTTTACATACGGATCCGCCCCTGCCGGCGAGGAGAAGGCGGAGCGACGGAGAGACAGATGGAACGGACGCTCGTGCACTAACTATAAGTGGGATATTCTGGCAGGAATATCAAAGCCGAGACCGCGCGTCAAAGAGAACGGAGAGAGCGCGCGCGCGCGGAAAGAAGAGAGCAGACGAGACGAGACGAGAGACAGAGAGGAGAGAGGAGAGAAGGAAGAAAGGGGAAAAGAGCGAATGCGAAATGACGCCGCCGCGGACGTTACGGCTTCGGGACCACCGCTTGACTCTTTCATTCATCATGTTCATTCCTCAAACGGGCATTGAGGCCCCTATGATGTATGCGCGTTTCTTTCTCTTCGCGCGGACTCGTAATACCCGCGCGCGAGACCGCAAATCGTAAACGGGGATATAAATTTGCCTCGCGTGATTTCGCCGACGCGCGAACTCGCCGCCGCCACCTTATGTGCGCGCGTGTGAATGCAGCGGATTGATTTTGTCTCAGGCTTTGATTTTACCCGAGTTGCACAAATACAGAAATTTTCTTTCGCGTACCAATCAATTAGGTCGCATCTCGTCGCGAGATCACGACGAGGCAAAAGTTCACGGCATCCGCAGATCGCGCAGTTGTTCCTCGCGCCAGGAAGAGTCGCCCTGCCACGTAAAACAGGAAAGACACGCCCGGAGGGGAAAAGCGTTAATTTTACGTGTGAAATCCGGACGGTACGCACGGTCGCGGGGTGTGGAATCGTTAAAGTCATTTCTCGGAAGGCGTACATCGGTCCTTCGCACCTGCCCGGCCCGGCAGTTGCAAGTGCCGTCGCCGCGCCGCGCCGCGCCGCGCCGTGATTGGTTCCCCCGAGGGTGATTTTATTTCCGCCCAATATGCGAGCCCTTTGTTACCCCCCGACAGTTGCATTCGCGGTAGTTTCCAATTTCCGCCGATGTCGATCAGGCCGCGAAGCTGATGTAGATTTGTCGTCCGCTCGCTCGCTCGCTAACGTACGCAACGCACGCGTTCCTCTCGCAATCGATCCTCTCGCGCGATATCCGGATGTCCGCCGCGGGCTCGCACTCGCCGGCACGCGCGCGCCACCGACTTCCCCGGCGAAGACGCCGCTCTGGGATAACACCTCGTCGTTTACAATCAGCGAGCGTCCGCTGTCTTTCGCCCCGAGCGTCGTGCTACAATCGAACGATGCTCTCTCGGTAGCCGCGCACCTCTTGTCGAGTAACCTCCGTAATTAGCGGAGGTGAAACCGAGCGTTACCGCGGAAGAAGAGCCCGGAATCATCGTTTTGTTTGCGAAGCTACCTGCCCGACACGAGACTAGTTATCGCCGTATGGACACTTCGCTCGGGAGTCCATTAGGCGTTCTCGAGAGGGAGAGCGAGCGGAGCAAGCTCGTCCCCACCGCCGCGCCGCGCCGCGCCGTGCTGCCCGTCAAGTTAAACATGTGAAACTCGGTCTTGTTGCGACGGTTTTCTTTCATTCGGGACGGACGCGTACTTAAGACCGTCCAAATACGAAAACGCTCGATGTGGCTATTCAACCTTCAGTCTGGGGTAGCACGCATACGATACGCGCGTCCCGAGACGAATAAGGCTCTCGTGTCGGCTTCCTCTCTCTCTTTCTCTCTCTCTCTCTCTCTCTCTCTCTCTCTCTCCTCTCTCTCTCGCTTCCTCTCGCCTGGAAGAGCCTTTGGCTCTCGTGCGACGTTTGAAGAGGCGGATTTGCCGGGATCGTTCGTTCGTTCGTGTAGCCTTCGATCGATTCTTCTGCATTCTTGCAGCCCTATCGTGCTCCAACGGCCATTCGAAGATCTCTCACGGCAATACCTCATGTTTTCGCGCGCGCATATATAGCGCTACCCTGAAAGGGAGGGACGCGATAATTGGTCGTTAGCGCCTACACACCTATCATTTGCAACTGCTGCGCGCGGCAACATTCTTGCACGGGGCTGATATTTAGAAACGTCGCGACGTCGTGACTCTCACGGCAACTTCCTGGACGACGAGCGCGGCTCTAAGTCCGTACGAGGCACGGGCCGCTTGATGCACGACATTAAGGCGTTACGTAAACGCGTCTCGCGTGCCTGCGTGAGTACGTGCGTGCATGCGTGCGTGCGTGCGGGTGACTGCGGCGGCGGCTCGCCTTTGGATGTCTCTCTCCATTAAGACCGGCCGCGGCGTTATTATTAGTTAACTTCAAATATTTATCGTATTCTTCCTGCGGCCTGGCCCTGTCGCGCGTTTGTCGCCTTCCGTCGCGGACTCCTCTCGTTCCGACTATTCCTCGTATTCCGGCTTAAATACACTAGGAAAAACAAAATTTTGTTGTAACAACAAAATAATTTGGTTAAAATATGCCCAACAAAACTGTTTAGTTTCTGTAAACAAATATCTTGTTTGATTACGGTTTGTTCGTATAACGTAATACTTTTGTTATAGCAACCGAAAAGCTCTAACTATATGAATTTTGTTAAAAACACTATAATTTTTAATGTATAAAATCTAAATTTTAGTGCACAAAATAGTATCCATTGGGCATTATTTTAGTTTATGTAAAATAATATTTCGTTATTATGTAATTTTTATGGATAAAATAATTAAAATGCTTAATTTTTATATATGAAGTCTAAGAATAAAATCATTTGGTCCAGAGAACAGAGCAGAAAAATATATTTAGTTGAGACAACTAAATATTTTGTTATATAAAACAAGATATTTGGTTGCTATTAAAAAAGTGCCTCAACTAAACAGTTTTGTTAGAGATACTAAATTTTTTTTCCTGGTGTAGGGATTTGCCGGAAACCGGCGGGAGAGGGAGAAAGAGAGAGAGAGAGAGAGAGAGAGAGAGAGAGAGAGAGAGAGAGAGAGATCGCCTGATTCAACAAACGCGAGAGCGCGAGACGAATAATCTCGCCGGTCGTACGGTTATTTCAGAAATTTCCAGATAAATAAGCGCACGCACGAGTATTGATTAATTTCAAGCTGACGCAGCATGAAGGAGGGACTCGATCGGACATCCTCGAGGAATGTGTAAATTACAGCGGATAAATGAAGAGGCGAGATTGCCGATGAAATTCTCTCCGGTATACGCGTCTAATTCACGCGAGGCTGGAACACTCTCGCGCGGAGAAGGAGCCAAGAAGGCGAAGAAATAGGAGACGAGGGGGCAACGAGCGTGTTTCCACGGCTATCCGGGAAAAAGTCCGCCACGGCATAGTTGCGTCATTCGCGTTTCGCGCATTTGTTACGCCAATCTCTCGCGTCTTTTTGCCGCGCCGGGGCAATCATCGCGCGAGCGCGCGTTGCCGGAAAAAGAGCCGGGAAAGAAATGCTGTGCCGAGTGCGCGATGCGGCGAGCTGTGGAGCGCTAGTTAACGAGGCGTCGGGGTGGTTTTTCACTCGACGCCCCCCGCCCCGGGGTAAAATTCCGTCCGCGCTCCGACGCGGTGCGACGCTGGCTCTACGCGCGTCGAAATGGCGAGCACCGATATAATTTGTCGAATTCCGTCACGGCCTGTTCGAACTAATTCATCATCACGGCCGCGCCGTCTCGTTTCGCGCGGCGCGGCGCGGCGGCCGGATTTGATAAGACGATCGAGCGCGCGATATAGCTGTGTTGCGTCACCGCGAGGGTGCCAGACGCGACGTCCGCGACACTACGCGCGCGGGCGAGACGGCGCGTTTAATGCGGATGGAGATGAGTCACGCATTTCGAGTGCACCCGAGACACGTCCGGAGTGTGAATCACTGAACGTCAGTAGTCCGAAAACTATAGCGCATTCGGCAGAAATAGTGACGACTGTGACGCTCGGTAGATGCGCGCGCGCGCGCGCGCGAGTACTGCAATTTCCGCGTTGCGAAATTTAACGGACGCCGCGTCTCTCCCACGAGAGCGTGCGCAATCTCCGCGGAATCGTCGAACGAGAGATGAATATCGCGGTTCACGACTCTCCGTCGTCGCTCGAATTGTCGTCTCTCATTTTTCCCGAGCGACATCGATTATAAGGCGTACCTCCGTATAATTGACATAATTAAAAAGCGATATTAACATCGAGATCCAAGACGCCGAGACCGCTGTGTGTATCACGTCATCTTGTACCGCGGAGCAGGAAGTGATTAAGTATTCGAGAGGTCGTAATAAAACACGGGGGGTATACTTCATTGATCGTCGAACTTCGGCCATAAATTAATTTCCGGTCACGCGTTAAATTCTCCCAAACGGGCCTTCCCTTCTCTCATCTTCCTCATGTCTCTTTCTTCTGTCCGTAACGAATACGATCCGTTTTATGAGCGCCGCCTCTCTCTCCCCCGTCCGCCCGCCCGCGTCCCTGCATTTCTCTTATCTACCGCAACATTTTTCGTGTCTTCCAGTCGTCGGCGTCGCAGAGCGCGACATCCCCGAGGGGAACGAATCCATAAACCTTTCCTCTTCCTCTTGAATTACGAGAAAAATCCTGATCAATCTCGAGAGCCGAGCAAACTCACTCTCTCTCTCTCTCTCTAATAAGAGTCGCGGAGTAACATCCTCGTATCTAATCGGCGCCGTCTTATCTCAGCTAGAAGAAACCGTTCCGCGCAAATCCGTGATAATTTCACGGAAGCATCCGCGCTACGGGAATGAAAGAATCGACGAGTGCAGGCCATTGTGCTTTATATTTGCCCGACGTTGCTCTCTTCTTCGTGCAATTTAGCCGCTTTGCGACCCAATGACGCGCGTACCATCTCTCTCTCTCTCTCTCTCTCTCTATCTCTCTCTCTCCCTCTCTCTCGATTTATCATACGGACTATTTCGGGACGAACAATGCGGCGGAAAGCGAGACGAGACGTGGTGCGCGCGAGTTGACTTTGACGTTACTTCGTGACTTTTATTAGAGGGTCCCTAGACGCCTATAGCCAAAGTTCATCGATCCGCGCGCGCCGCGACGGCGGGCGTCCTATTAAAAGCCGCCTCCGCCGCCTCGCGCGAGAGGCGCGGAACGGCGGCACTAAAGTGGACGGACGGAGTGTCGGTGTCGGGAGTTCCGGAGAGAGATCAGAGGGCCGACGGTGGAAAGAAACCGTACAAAATTACTTTTTTCGAAAAAGGAGAAAAAGCGCCGAGTTCACGCGCCTCCTCACAGGAGTGAAACTATGTAGTAAAAAGAAACATCGCTGTAAAACGATATTTCAGGTATGAAATCAATGTAGTCGCGTTAACGTGGAACATTGTTGCTAAACTGTGATTTTCCGCGAGAAAAATGACGGTGAATCGAGCGTTACGTTACAAGCAGCTAGTTATTACGACAAGACTCCTTTTTCAGTAATATTCTTTGTAATATTCTGTTCAATCGTTTTCTCTCACAAGGATTATAAAGATGTGAAAATATGACGATATGGAAGTACGGAAGCGTAAAGTCGTGAAAGCATGTCTCTCGATGGTTCGCCGCGACGAATGAGAGGAAAGCGGCGCGCACGTGTTGTCGCGTCTTCGAGGCGCGCGCGCTGTCGATTTATCAAACGCGCCGAAAGGCGCGACAACTCGCCGCTCTCGTCTTTTGCATTCGCGCCGCGGCTCAACAGGTGATAACACAGCGCGAGACACGGCGCGTCGCCGGGGCTGGGTATTTAATTAGCCTTGCTGATTGATTTGCCGGCTTTCAGAAACGTAGTTCGCGCTTGGATGAGTCCGACGCTCTCTCGCGGCGGCACAGCGAGACGGATATGGCCGGGACGAAAACGCGCCGCGCAAAGTAGCGTGGATCAGAGGCTGGGAGGACGATCTATCTCCCCGAGGTGTAAAAAATCGAAACTGGATTTTTCTTCGCGAGGATCCGCCAAGAGGCGCGCGCGATTATGGAGGTTCAACTGTTCGGACATGCAACTGCGCGTCCCATTTTTTATAGGCTCGGTCTATGAGAATTAATAGCCGGAAACTTTGTATCGACGATTTATCGCAGTTTGGTACGCCACGTGGCGTCAAACGTTTGTTTCGAGTTTATGACTGCCATTATTTTTGCGCCGGTCGCTCTCGTACGCGGCCGGACGATCATCAATCACGGTATCGTAGACGCAAGAAGCGGAAGAGCACGGCCGGTGCACCTTTGACATGAAGCGTGTTGAACCAATTAATAGCGGGGCCGCGTGATGTTCGCGGAATTGGAAGCTACACATTCCGCATCGTCATAAATTATTCATCGACGATCGCCGGATAATTATTGCCCCACAAAGTTGCTGATTATCGGCCAAATTGTACTCCGTCCTTCGTATAAATAAATTTCGGCCTTACTTCAAAGTGTACCCGAGCACCCGATTACGAGAGAGACCCCATCCCGGCGCGTCCTGCGCGTCGGCCGCTTCGGAAACGTTGATAATTATTTAATCGCGCGTTTCCTAATTTTACCGCGGCGATTCACATTATGCCGCGGCGACATCCGCCGCGAGAGAGACCGGACGATTCACGGTGACGTTTGACGGCGATTTAATTTTACGACCGTTGGGTTTATGGGGCCCTCGAAAGTCGATTAGGAGAAAACCACTGTTGGGCGGAGTTGCCGTCGCTTTCGGATTTAGGAAGAAAGCGCGGAACTCGCGGCGACCTTGATGCGACGTTACGACTTCTTCGTTCGGTTTTATAGCTGATAGCGGGGGGACCGTGTACGAAGAAAGTCGATGAGAGGTTTACGAGCGTCTGAGAGCGCTTGTTCCCTATGGTACCTTAAGGACGAGAGGGAACGGTACGAGGGTATTTTCGGCCGATTCGGGCCGAGAAACGTAGAAACAACTGGTTCGTCGATACAAATAAATAGACACCATTACGGCTAATTAAACATCGCAACATAATGATGAAGTTGCCTGCTTCATTACAGCGACACGGTGCGCGTCCGAATGCGATGCCCTCGCGGGCGTTGGACGAGAAGTCGACACGAGTCGGTATTTTGCGATGTATAATTCATAAATCGCGCTCTCGACTGTAATAAGCGGAGGCTCATAATTACACGTCTCGCCGCGTATATTCAGCGCTACATGCGCAAGATAAACATATGAATCTAAAAAGCTTATGAATTTCATAGCACGAGATTCATTTGTTGCACTCAAACGAGTCTTCAAGGTTTAATCCGACAGTACGCACAAATCATTGAAGCAAGCCCCGCGCGCGGAGCGCTCAGTACTCGCGAGTTTACACTCGTAAAGGGATCGCAAAGGGAGAAAACGCAAAGTATCGACTTTCGCGCGTTCGTAGTTTCATTTCGTACGCCGATAAAATCCTCACGCTAACGGAGCGTGGCGGCCCCGCTTGCCGTTGTTCCGCCTGTTGTCCCGCTCTCGATACGCTCTCTCAGGCAGGATTAATGGAGAGGACACTCCTCTCGGGCCACGTGTCGAGGCATCCTCGCGCGCAGATAGCGGCGGCGCCCTCGCGGAGTCTTCCGGGACGATACGACGAGCGACGGCCCACGACCGGCGCGGATTTCTTCGGAGCGACGGAGATCCGCATTGAGACATTTCTGTCCAGTCGATATGGAGGATAACCCGCGTCTCTCGGTGCCAAGGGCCCGGGGTCGGGACCCCTCCCCCTCTCCCCCGTTCCATAACGACGGAGTCAGATCCTCGGGCGGCCGTCGTGTTGATATCCCCGCGATAGCTCCATTGTTCGTGGACATCGGTCGTGCGCAGGTACGCGCGGCCCGTCGCCGCGACAGTTCAGGGTCACTTCCTAGTGCCGGGACGTTTCACACCAGCGTGACACATCGGCGCGATTCGAGCGGCATACAGTCACGAATTCGCGTGACCGCGCCGCGGAAAATCACAGGCGGCGGCGGCGGCGGCGGCGGCGGCGGAGGCGGGCCCGACGTCGACCCCGCCGCGCCGTCGTGCCCCGCCAGCGAGATCTCCGTTCTGATCGGCCATCGGTGAGAAATCTCGGCTTCCTCGTAATTCGTACGTGTGGCTAACGGACGTGCGGCTGATTGCGCGGCGTGGTGACTCGCGGCGAGACGCGCTCTCGTGTGTAGCTTCGATCCGACGATGCGTTTTGCAAGACGGCTCTCTTCTCGCTTAGATGCGCGTCGTTCGGCAGCACGAAGAGCCTGCCTGTGTGTGGACTTCACTTGTAAATTGTATCCGCGTGCTTTGATTTATTACGCCGGACGAGCGCGTTATCCGTCGACTTACAAGCAAGACGAAGCGTAAAAATGATTTTCGGGGACGTGCGGGGTATCTCTTCTTTCTTCATCGTACTTCATCGTACAGGTTTTCGTGTGAGATCCTCTTTGCACGCTCTAATCTGGATTCAGGGGTCGAAGGAAAGAGAAAGATATCTCCCTCAACGTCTTTTATTTATTTTAACGAGTAGATTAGAGCATATCTCCGCCTATAAAACGTCACGCGTTTCAGAGATACAGCGAGAAAAAAGAAGAAACGTGACGCGATATAATTATTGATTCCGCCCGAGCGGCTGCGGAAGCTAGTTGTTATCGTTATCGGTTTTCTTGGGAGAGACTCGGCTCTTTGCCTCGGCAACGATAGCATCCGAATCGATTATCATTATCGCGGCAACTATACTGACATGAACCGGACTCGTTGCGTGTATCTACCCCTGGATAGATACCGCGGCGCGTTGCATATGTCACCTTGTTAACCACCGACGACTCGCTTCCGCACCGGTCATCCTTCGACGCACTCGCGCCGATTTACTCGACCAGAATAACGCGAATATTACGCAGACTACGCGGTCCCACGCGCGCAGACTGTACTGAGATATTGAAATATCTCTCTAAGATTTCAGCGCGCTATTCTCTCGGCGGACCATCCTGTACGCTCACGTAGTCTCGCGAAAAAACGATAATTACCAACGAATCGGGATGATGATAATAACAATGGTAATAATACCACGCAACTCGCGCATAATCGTCGGCAACTGCGGGGAATAATCGCGCGCGCGGAGATGAAGTAGTTAAACGTAACAAATAAAGCACGTTAAATGAAAGAATACGAGTCGAGCACAATTATCAGACGCAATTATCGAGGAGTCTCTCGTATAATCTGTGGTAACTGCGAATTATTACGATAATCATCATCATTATCATCATCATCATCATCATCATCATCGTCGTCGGTGCCGCCGATCGTCGTCGTGCCGCTACACATTTTACGCTATGAATTTGCACTCGGCGCTTTATCTCGGCGCGTTCGCTCACGCGAGCGTCGGTTCACATAGTCTTTCAAGAGCGCGCCGTCTTTCTCGATTGTTTGTACACGTCGAGCAATCGCGAGAAGCCGGTGGTCGTGGTCCTTTTTGTTCGTGTTGGCGAGAGACCTTTCGCACGGGAGACACGACTTTTTGCGACATTCCCGTTCGTCCGTCAACATCCCCACGATTTCTTCGACGAGACCTCGTCGCGCATAAATCATGTGCCTTCTCGTCCGTTTGCCCCTCTGCGTCGCCCTGCTGCGTCGGTGTCTTCAACATCGCCGCTTGTTCTAAGGAAATAGACTCGTCATCCCTTTACGATGTGCTAAGCTGCGAGGTAAACACCGCCGGGACCGTCGTCGACCGTCCTCGTTGGCGGGGCACGCCTGAGGTTTTACCTCCCTCGACTTTTGTCTCCGTGCTGGCCGCACGTGACTTGCGACCGAGTCTTCATCCGGCGGCAGGAGACGAAAGACGGTGAGGAAGAGGAGCCCCGGAGGGGGAGGAGCCACCGCGCCAGCGTGTCCTCGGCCACACCGGCCACTGTGTCCTCCGGGACAAAGGACTTTGGCAGCCGAGAGAGAGAAGCCATGTCGCCAGCGGGGGAGGCTTCTATTTGCGCGACGGAGGCAAGCGGTTGTGCCAATACGGGGCCGAGCAAGTGGCGAGGAGACGAACCTTGAGGAACCTTCTCCCCTGGTACCATTTCCAGTTACCGCCCTTTTTCCCTCGCGAGCACCCACGGCTCCTCCGTCGGCTCGGAAATGGCTCCTCCAGAGTGGTAGGCCCTGTTCCGTAGGAACCCGGGGCGTGGTTCGTGGCTACGGTATAAATCTCGGCGCCCTAGACAAATGGGGCCCTAACGGTGCGTGCTTGGAGCCCTGCGTGAACTTCTCTTTGTTCGTCGAAGGACAACGCGCCGATGATCGGAACATGTGTATATATATATTATATATATATATATTTTGTGGATGTGTGTGTGTGTACGTATGTACATGTATGATTGCTCCGTAATCCTCATTTACTCGCTCGGTTACTCGGAACTCGACAGCTTCTACGAGGCGGCTTCACTCGCGCGCCGAAGGTCGCGCGCCGCCGACCGAGTGTTTGCGTTAGGTCTGAGCCGGGGAATGAGTTCGCCGAGGAGGTGTGCGCGGATAATCACGACGAGTCGGAGATACGATCTCACTTCCTCCGTATCGATGGGCCTCGAATCGATGACGATGAAAGCGCGATGTCGATCAATGACTGCTGTTCGCGACGGAGCTTGGATTTCTTACAAAGTGGTCAACGTGAGATTTTTCAAACGTTCACGACTGGAGATACGGGGAGAGGTGTTTTCTCGCGCGCGCGCGCGCGCGCGCGCAGGCTGCGCGAGTAAATTAAATTCAGCACGTGTTATTTACTCGCGTCATAAAATATCTCGAGTCTCCCCGCTGTGACGTTCGTTAAGAGAAACCTGGCTTTTGTGGCCGAGGTTCTATGCTGACGGATCTCTCCGCGTCCACCGAGATCTCCCGATCAGAGTTACGAAATGAGAACGATGGTGCTTCTCACTCGAGCCCGGGGAGGAGGAGCCGGTCGGACATAAATCCCAATGTCCTAGACCTAGATGAATGAGTTTTAACGGTGCGTGCGCGAGGTCTCCGCGCGCACAACGCATCGTCTTTGTCCGCTCTCGGGGCAAGCGTACGGAGAAGAAGCGGCAGTCGTTTTGGATTATCGGCTTCCAAGGTTTAGCCGCGTAGAAAGACTCGCGCGTATACCTGCTGAGCCTCGAGGACGCTGAAATCCCGGTGAGGATTTCCAAGCGGGCTACCAAGGTATACCTGAGATTGTCCTCGCGGCTCGCTTCCCCCTCCCTCCTCCTGTCCCTCTCCCCCTTCCGCGCCTTTAGGATTTTCCTTCGTCTCCTCTTTCCCCCTGGCGTATCAATCCCTCTGGCGTATCGTCGAGTTTTCGGCAAATAATAGCCCACTTGATTGTGGGCATCTTAAGTAAGGATACGAGGGGGACACTCTCGTCGTCCGCCGCACGCTTCATCCGTATCGTTCCACGGTGGAGCCGCACGAGATCTATTGTCGAGATTGTTCGATGTGCATCGCCGAGGAAAGAGAAATATTGCGGCTAGCGGTAGCGGCGTATTGTTTGTGCCCCACATTGCGACGGAGTGGGGCGGGGGGACGGTTAACAGCGAAGTGGTTTGCTATTTGGAATTTTTCGGGGCCGCGCGATTGAACAACAGACACTCGGCGACCGACGCGACGTTTCGCCACCCCGCGATACACGGTACGTTTTTTACCGTGCAAACAGTGAGACCGGTCGATTGTCCGAGATGTCGCGCTTCTGCAACTTACTGAGGTTCGATCGGGTGGAAATTTCGCTGCCGCGGCAGGGACTTGTCAACTTTAGCTTTGAACAAAAGTTACTCTCTCTCTCTCTCTCTCTTCTCTCTCTCTCTCTCTCTCTCTCTCTCTCTCTCTTCCTTTCTCTTTCGATCGAATAGCGATCTAGAATTACAAGGGGCTTGACGAAAGAACTAATTTCCTAACTCTTTCGAAAGGAAAGGATTACACATGTCGGGGTAATCGTCGGGTCTATCATTGATTTTACTCCGTGACTACGTCTGGCCGTTGAACGTCTCTCGGTGGAATCTCCAGACGACGCTCCGAAATCCGCGAGCCGCGTCATCAATCACGTGAAACTCGCGCTCGATCCGCTCGAGGTGCAATTATGGATATCCAGAAACGCGTGGCGCGGCCTCCGAAATACAAAGAATCCATTTCGCTCTTCCTCGCCTCTCTCGCGCGCATCTTTCTTCTCGCCGTCTCGGTCTCTCCCTCGCCCTCCCGCGACCGTCATCCCGTTCGCCCCCGAGGATCGACCTACGGCTGTTCCTTCGGAAACCATATATTTTTCGTTTCACAGTTCGCGGCGCCGTTGAATGCCCTGCCTCCATTCAGACGAGGGTGCATCTCCGTAGCAGCCGCCAGGTATAAATTCTGGCGTCGGCCGCGCGCTCGATGGGGTGGGTGAGGAGACGGAGGGCGGCGGGAGGAGGAGGGCAGCGGGAGGAGGTAGGGCAGGAGAAAAGAGGAGGAGAAAGATCGGTCCCATGGTAATCGATTACCTCCCCCGTATCCCCAGAATCCCATATAGTGACCGGCCCCATGGCTCGAAGATTGAACCTTCGATAACCGGTGCTCCTCTCTCTCTTTCTTCTCTCTCTCTCTCTCTCTCTCTCTCTCTCTCTCTCTCTCTCTCCGTCTGTCTGCCATCTCCTCTTCCCCCTCATCTTCTCGCTCTATCCCATTTGCGTCCTTCTTTTTCCTCAGCTCTCCGTCCACTCCGTCTCGCTCCGTTCGCTTACTCTATCTCGGGAGATTCTCCCGAGAGTCGCTGCCCTCGTCTATTTTCTCGCATCGCGCGACGAAGGGCGTACTTCCGAGCCTCGGGAACGTTGCGCTAATTAAGCGCGCGTTGCTCTGGCACCTGCTTTAGGAACACACCTCGTGTTCGCGTAGCTCTCTTTCTGTCTCACTCCCTCTCGCTCTCGCTCTCTTACACGAGCGCGCTCGTGTAATGTGCCCGATTATTGCACGGCGCGAGATATACGGCACATAACATGTCTCGAAATAGCGAGCGAGGGTGGATCAAAGGGGACAGCCTGATAAACCACAGCGACGTATGAGGGAGTAATTAATGCGACTCGCGATCGAGTCGCGATCGGTCCCTGGGCCGAGCTGTTGTCGACGCGTAAATTCTGTAGCTGCGCAGGTATATTAGTTGTAGCAACAGGCGCGCGGCCGGCTCTGTACGGGGCTATTTCTATAATTATATGGTGAATGCTACAGCACGGTATTGGGGCTGCAAAACCGGGCCCCTCTCTCTCCGTTCCTCCTACGAGCGGCGCGTTCCGCACTTTCGAAAGGCTGGGGCAAGCAAGCAAGCAAGCAAGCAAGCAAGCACGGGGATCCGAGCGCGCGCGACACGCAGGTCTTTCGAAGCGCCATTAAAACGCGATCCGCGCCGTTCATTACACGGCACATCGAAACGCGTACTATGCATGCACCGTGTCAGCGTGTATGACGCGCAAGATATAATTGAATCGGACACGTCTTCGGCGCGCGCGCGCGCGCGTACACCTGCAAGGCGAGCAAACGAACCGCGTAACTCGATATTCCTAGTTCTAATTATAATTCCGCGCGCAAAACAGCTAATTGAGAGGGCGATGCCACGGACATGCCGCGGACTACTTTGGATTCCGCGTCTCCCTTTGTCCGCGACCACCGTTACCATTCGTTTCCATCGCGCCTGCACGTATACCGTATTCGCGGCCCACTCTGCGTGGGTTAAGCGAATGCGTCGCGCGCTTTGGCGCCGGCCGCACGCGGCAATTAGATTTTATCCTCTCCCTCCTGCTTCGCCGCCGCCGCCGCCGCCGCCGCCGCCGCCGCGCCCGCGAGGACGCGAGAAAGCGATAGAAAATATGGCTCGCGTGCGCGCTCGCGCCGCGTAACTTGATATCAAGTTCGACATCGCGTTCTCTCCGCGCCTACGTCGCCGCGTCGCGCCCGTGTCTCTGGATTCCGACGGCCAGGTACTACGGCTGCTAATTTAGTAACTCACTTCTTGCATGTCTTGCACGAGGATGGCTCAATTTAACAGTCCCCGCCCTGCGCGGCGCCACGGAGCGGACTTTCTTACGTGACTCTGCGCGATAAATATTGCGGGTAGAAGGTTGTAAATTCTGCGGTATGACGGACACGAGGTCCGACTTTGGTACGTGTAACGTAACAGACGGAACTGAAGGGTTGCTACACTTTACTTACTTTTCTAAGCCGATTTCATGCGAGCCAGATTCATCACGCGTGACGAAGATCGGCGTGAAACGATTGAACGTTTCTAAAGGAGAAAATATCTTTTTCGCAAAGTGTCGCGGCGCAACTACGGCATCTACGCCTGCAAGCGAGTACACAAACAACGGGAGACTCTAAGAAGCTTGTAATGAAACAAAACTATATACCGATAGATTGATGTCCTTTCTCGGTAGAGCTGTCTTTTGCCGCTTGTGATAAGATTCTGATAAGATCGTGATAAGAGGAATACCGAGCTCTGATACTCTTATCGTATCAGAGAGACCTACGGAGGGAGAAACATATGACGCAACATATGAGCCTTTGTGCAGCGAGCGATATGCAATTTGCCTCGTGTAATTGCATATAGACAGAGGGAATATTATTCTCAAAGAGCGCTCATCTCACAGTCGACTGGCAAAACGCGACTCGTGACAACATAATGAAGAGGACGAAATAAAATTAGAATCAGCCGAAATTCGCAGCTCGAGAGGATGCAAGACGCAATCTAACCAGCGATAATGAATCCAGCGAGCTAATTGCGAAGCGCCACGCACAAAAATACCACACAGACAGACGCGACAAACACGAGCGAGAAGAAAAAGGATGGGAAACGAGACGAGTAACGCGACGTGTGTTAAATGAACACACGAGCGGTCGTCGTCGTCGTCTCGTCGTCTCCGTCGTCGTCGTCGTCGTCGTCGTCGTCGTCGACGCCGTCGTCGTCGTCGTAGTCGCACAAAGAAGCAGGCGTTCCCCGAAGAATCGTGTTACAAAATACCTATCACATCGGTGCCTTCTCGACGTTCGATATTTACGACAGGCAGAAAATCGAGGAACCTCAGCCGGTGAAAAGCGAGAGGCGAGAGGGGGAGAAAGGATCGCGCGCGCGTCTCGCGAGTCCCTCGTTTCGGTAGACGCGCTCGGCCGTGGTGGAATCACCGCGCGACACGCAGGAGAGGAAGGACGATAGTCCGGGGCACCCATCGACGGGGTGCAGCTGCCTCTTCTTCTGCAGCCGGGAAGCCGCATCTGCCGATCTTCCTTCCCACCCCGTCGCACCTTCCTTCTTCTCATCCGCTACCCGGTCATCCTCATTTCAAGCCCGCGGCGCATTACGCGGCACATTTTCTTCGAGAAGCTCTCTCTCTCTCTCTCTCTCTCTCTCTCTCTCTCTCTCTCTCTCTCTCTCTCTCTCTCTCTCTCTCTCTCGCAGGACGCGAGGATCTCTCGGTCTCGAACTGAACGCCGCCACCGCAGCGGCCGGTCGTGGCCGATCTCCTGCGTGCATGCACGAGAGAGAGATCTCGATCCTTCGCCCCGATGTTAAAATCGCCCGCGAGTATTTCGGGTCGCGAAATACGCAGCGTAATACGCGAAATATATTCGCAGGCAGCGACGGTATGCGCGCGGGTGTCGGCTAACCGAGTATTTTGCATGCCAGCGCGGAAAACCGAGAGTGCCGTGCAGCGCTGAAACGAAAGCGAAATGCGCGAGGATGTAATGGGGGCATAATGTTATGCTTTGCCGACATGTAGTAGTAACGATGGTGTAGTGGTAGTGCGCCAAGATTAATACATATCCGTCCGATGGTTTATTAATGACACGGAGTGCTATCACGGAGTGTGGCAAAGCTGCCGATTGGAAGCGTTACAGATGAAATGAAAATAAACACGCGCGTGGCGTAATCGAACGGTATTACCGATAACATCGCTATGCGTCACGTCGCCGGCACAAGCTACTTTGTTATCCAACTCCAAACCAGAGACGATGAATCAGGTCAGCATGCGCAGAGGCACGGGTCCTGATTGAACGACAGCTTTATTTGAACGATAACGCAGGATCATGTTTACGCAAGAAGTGTTACGCGCATCGGATCTGTTCGCGATTCGCGGGGGGAAGTTTTCCGAAAGAAAGAAAAAAAAAGAAAAAAAGTTACGCTTTCCGAGTTAATAATGAGTTTAGATTCATCGTTTCTCAAGAGGTTGCCCGCTTGGACCTTGAATCGCGCGCAACGTTGTGAGAAAGCATACGTTACAGTTCGTTTACATCTTACGGGAGATGAATCATCAGCAATGGCAATGAATCATACTTTGTACTTTGAACGTGAAAATATATGGTTTCTCCCATCCCGACAGGTTCCTTACATTAATCCACCATCGTGTACTATGAAGAGGGCACGCGGAGTCGATCCGCAGACGTTTGTTCGCCGTCTCGAGGATAGTTCATCGGGAGTAAGGTGTTTGCTAGACGATGAGAAGAGGACTCCCGGAGCGGGAGCTGCTCCTTGTTTATCTTGCGCTTAAGTACACGTTAGTACACGTTATTCGGCGAGAACGTGTTCCGCGAAAGGGAGAGAGAGAGAGAGAGCGAGAGAGAGAGAGAGAGAGAGAGAGAGAGAGAGAGAGAGGAGAGAAGAGAGCGAGAGAGAGAGAGAGAGGAGAGGGAGATCCAGAGAGGGAGAGACGGCAGCCGGTAACCATTCACGCCATTGTATCGAACTTTAAGCTTCATTCAGCGAAACGTAAATCCCCTGCCTCTCTCTCTCTCTCTCTCTCGGTCTCCATTCAAGAATGCGAATATAAGTCGCGCGCGCGCGAGTACTTCAGCTGCACGAAAATCCCAGGACTGCTGGTGCAGATGTAAACATGTCGGAGTCTTTGAGGCAACTCATCCGCGCGCGCGCGCGCGACCCCGCAGTCTCAGGATTTCATAAAAGGAATGAATACCAGCGTATGACAAACGCGCCACTCCAGAATGATCTTTCCCCTCCCCCTTCCGGATAAAAACGTGTATCTGGTGCGTACGACGGTGAGATTTTCGGCTTTTCGACTATTGTATCCACGAGGGCACCACCACGTGTTCGTTGCTGACGACGTCAGCGATCTCGTTTCTCGACGGGAGGACCCCAACCGCCGAGATACTTGGCGACGAAAACGAAGAAATCGTCCGAAGGCTGATTACGTTCGATTCACGAGCTTGAATTTCCATGGAAATAGCGCGCGAGTCGACGCGACGCGACGCGGACGGGCGCTTCGTCGGTGAACAATTCGCTGTTAATAGGCTGATTAGATTGATCAGAGACACGCGATGTCGCTGGACGCATATCGCCAATGGCGGTATATCGAGAGAAAATCCGATACTCTGTACTTTCACCGCATCGATTTTTAATATTTCTCTCGTCACTACCGCTGAGCCGGTACATTGGCGGTACTGTCGAGCGATACGTGTGGGAGTATACTTATCCTTGCAGCGCCAAGCCAGGGTGTGCGGGGCGGGAGAACAGGATGCGGAGTTACCACCTCGGGGTAAGAACGCATCGTGGCGGAGAAGCAGCCGTTTATACATCGGTTTAGAGAGACCGAGAGGATGAGCGCGAGTCGCGACGGCGAGCCGAGAAAGAGAGGCGAACAGGGAAAATCGCTCCTCGCTCGATGGCGTACACATATGACGGGAAATTACCGCCAATTCTCGATAAGTTATCGACAATTTTAGAAGAATGCCGGCGGGAAGTGACGCCACGTCGCGCGTTCGTATCGAGCAAAACCGACAATTTGCCGGGCATTAAAGGCAACTCCGCGGCTCGATCGCGGCTTCGCCGCGGTGTAACGTCGCCGTTACAGATCGAGTCCGCGAGCTCTTCCGGTCTCGGCGACGGGTAAAACATCGACGAATTAACGGCACTTCTTGCCGGGGCTCTTCGTATCATCTTAAAGAGAGAGAGAGAGAGAGAGATGCTTCGCCGTCCGAATTTCGTCGAAGCTCGAGCGAGCACGCGCGCGCGCGCGCGCGCGCGAGCGAGCGCGAGGAAGTTATTAAGGCGACGCGGGGTATTACATTAAGGCAGATAAATGGTGAGATAGATAGGCACCGTAACGCGGCAACGATAGAGGAGGATTAAATTACAGCGCTACGCGGTTTAAAACTATTCATACACCCAGGCTGAGGAAAAACAGAGGAGTAAATTACAGACGACCGTCTCCTCTCTGTAATAAGGCACGCAGCGCGCGTGGACGTTGCCGCGGCTCTAGCCGCGGTTAATCGCGTCATTCGATTAGCTCTTGATCGCCGCCGTAAATCCTGCCGAAAGCGTGGCGGTACGTAAAATCAGGCCTCGGCCACGTAATTCCATGTAGGATTAATTTTCGACGCGCTTTGATCGATCGACGGAAAAGCGTAATTTACACAACCCCACCGGCTCGCGAATCAACGCGAAGAGCGTGCCTGTATTCTCCGTGTGTCGTTTCTCTTTCTCTCTCTCTCTCTCTCTCTCTCTCTCTCTCTTTCTCTCTCATAGCCCATCAGTGTCCAGCATCGATCCAGCGACTTATCTCGGCCGAACGAGAGAGAGAGAGCTCGCGCTCGGAAAGAACTCGAGGAACAAACCGCGAATACAGATCGAGGAGAGGGACGAGAAGTTGAGGGCAGAAAGTCTGAGACTTAATCTAAACTAGCCGGGCGGGTTCTCCCAGAGGCCCGCCCGTAATTAAATATTACAAATGATCGTTGGCTGCATCTCGAGGGTTTCTCCTTCTCGTGATGGCGACGGCCGAGAGAGGGAGAGAGAGAGAGAGAGAGAGAGAGAGGAGAGAAGAGAGAGAGAGAGAGAGAGAGAGAGAGAGAGAGAGAGAGAGAAAAGCGCACAGTGCTTCTCCCAACACGGTAGACCATTCACGATCGCCCCGAAGGGAACTCTCCGTTCGGCCCGTGCAGGAGCGTAACTCGTTCCCGTCACGCTCCGAGCGGGCCCTTTAACGTGTGCTATGCGCGCCTAAATGAAGAAAATCGAGAGGAAATTAATGTCAGGCCGCGGGTCGGTCTGACCTTTAACGTTTCACTCGGTACGCGTGTGTAAGGCACGTTCAAACGCGCTGCCGTCAGCGGACGTGAGTTTAACCGCGGAATTATTCTCGGCCGACTGCACGGAGTCGCCTCGCCGCTTCGTTCTCGGCCTTATCAACGATTGTCGGCAGGACGATTTTACCGAGGTTGCCGCAATTGTGTTTCTACGCTACGCGCATCTGTATCTCACGATTCTCTCTTCGTGTATTCACCTTACTTGCGTCAAGCAGCGGAGATGCTTCGTCGCATAGCTGCTGATTCCGAAGCGACGTGCGTGTAATCCGAGAAAAGGTGCTCACAGCGAATATAAGCGTGATTCTGCGTAAGGTCCGAGAGTTCCCCGGATGAAAAGAAAGAGAGAGGGAGAGAGAGAGAGAGAGAGAGAGAGAGACCGTGTTTCGTCGTCTCGAGAATGACGACGCAGATGTGATTCATCCCGGTGCGACTGAGGGTCTCTGACGCGATTGATGCTCCATCAGCATTAGCGGAAGTCGAGCACAGCGTGCAGATATCGGGCTGGTCCAACGTTGCGCGAAGGCCCAACGTAACCCGAGTGCCGGATCTAAGGAGCTGCAGTGCGACTGGCTACACGGACTAATCACCGTGAGAAGCCATCCTCCGCGGAAGCGCTTAATTACCATCGGCTTTCTCTCCCGATAGCGCGCCCGGGAACTTCGACCCCTTCGTACCGCGAGAGATATGGAGGATACGGCGGGCGGGCGAGCGCGCGCACGGCTAGTTCTATCTAGATAGAGTCGTAGTGGTAAGCGGCGATCCGTATCGCCGACGTGGAAGACAATTGGAAACGAGATTTCGTAACGGCGACATAAACGTAAAAGTAAACGATCACGGCACGACGCCGCCGCGTAGACGCAGCCGCGGAATGCCGTTCTCCGTCTCTTTCTCTCTCTCTCTCTCTTTCTCTCTCTCTCTCTCTCTCTCTCTCTCTCTCTCTATCCCCGCGGGAGTATTCCCTCGACAACGCGTTCTCGTTGGATGAAAATTTTAATTCCCCGTGAACGCTCGCGGCGGCGATCTTCCGCGAACTTCCGCGAACGCGAGCTGTTTCGCCTGTACACCGTCGTGTTGCGAAAGCAACAAGGTGATTTAACGTCGTGGTCTTTCTTTCTCTCTCTCTCTCTCTCTCTCTTCTCTCTCTCTCTCTCTGGATATGTGTGTCGTGAGGAAGTTGGCGGAGTACGCGATACTCTTGAGAAAATAAAACTGCGCCATTTTTGAAGAAAATTTTTGAAGAAAATTGACGTTTAATGGTCTTTCATTCCGTTGGAGTTGACTCGTGAGGGCGTCGGTTTTTGGAAATCGTATCTTCTATCTGCCGGGGACATATTCGCTCGCCACATTTTCCAGCTCACGGAGAAGAGCACAAAGAGACTGTAAGCGAGGCTGAGCGCTTCAACGTCTAGCTCGAACGCATCGAACGAAACACGGTGAATCACCGTCGATCAGGTCGACGGTAACGTTAATCTCTATTGTGAAACTAGAGCCGGCAAGTTTCTGCAAAGTCAGTTTCCCGTCTATATCTAATAACCGGTAATGCGGCAGCGCTACACCCTATACACGCGATCAAGTGTGAATAATATCCGAGCCTCTTCCAGTGACTGACGACGAGGTGTCGTGAAACGTAACGTACGTTGTAACAGGAAATAACAAGAATCGAATGCGCGCGCGCGCGCCCGGCGAGTTCTCATCGGACGCATTCACCAAATTTTTCTGCCCATACGTACAAGCTGTTCCCCGGATCCGCCGAAGGAGAAATCCGATAGGATCGTCCCCTCCGCCCTCCCGTACCCTCCGTCGATCACGATCACGACAGGACTTTTCCTTGTTTCGGTGGCCGGTGGGTCGTTGGAAAACACATGTCTCGACTACACGGCGTACACGATCGGTCCGGCTGGTCGACGCATTCCTCATCTCTTGTCAAGCACGAGAGAATGGCTCGCTCATACCCCTCGTCGTCCGAGGCACGCGATTAAGAGAGAGAAAGAGAGAGAGAAAAAGGGAGAGGGAGAGGATCGTCGTTGACGAGCATCGTGGAAAAGCAGGACCAGATGGGAGGACCGACTCCTGAGGAGGGGAGAAAAAGGTGAAGGTGCAACGAGGTAGAAAGCGACCAGTCCGGGTCCGGGTATTCTATTATGCCGGGTTATCTAGATTATGGCATTCCTGCTTCGAGGAACCTGGCAACTCGGGGTGGACGGGTCGGGGTGTTGCGAGACCGAACGTACCGCCGCGCCGGCGCCCTTCTCTCCCCTTTCCAGTATATCGCGGACCCTTGAACATCCATTAATCCTCTACCGTCCCGAAAAGCCCGAAATTAAAAAAGGAATATGCATAGATATATGTATATATAAAGGAGGAGGAGAAGGAGGAGGAGGAGGGGGGACGGTGGCAGAGTTGAGGGAGAATCCCTGGGGAGAGAAGCAGTCCGCCGCTCAGCTTGGAACAGGTACTGCGTTCCATTCATATCTATCCAGGTGCTCTCTTTCTCTCCGATTGTGCTCTCGGGTAGCTTCTAACGTTTCGATTCGTTTCGCGTTAGAGAACGTTTTAATGGACGATTATTCGCGGCGTCGCAGCACGCACAGCGTGGTGCCAGTTACTCGAATCAGAGGATTCTGCGGACTGTGGTTTCGGGAACGCGACAGAGTCTTCAGGGTTGCAGCACTGGCTGCGATATCGAGAAGTGAAAATTGGGGATTTCCACGGAGCTCAACTTGTGTGTTTCACGGTGATGATCGCAGCTCGCAAATATTTCGGTCGTTAAGGAGAATTATGTTCGAAAATAATGTCGCGGGAAAAAGAGTCCCGGGGGACCCGGGCCGGCGCGCGGGCTGGGGAAAACCAGGTAGCGCGGCTGCATTCTTTGTTTCTGTATACCTTCCGGTATACCTTCATTATCTATAGATGATGTTACATTAGTGCATGTCTGCCCGGGAAATTTACAGGGCGCCACGCGCTTGACGCTTGACGGCCACGAAAGGACGTGAGGGGGAACGCGCGCGTCTTACGAGATGGTTTCCGCAAGCAAACAAATTCGTGTCAATACGTCGATCCATTAGCGAGCAATTTTCTAGCTTTAAAACCTCCGCCGACGAAACACCGGAAACGGATTTATATGCCGACGATGCTATTAGCGTGTACTCGAGAACGATTAATACACGCACGCGCGCGTGTTTCCAGATAAGGCTGGGCAAATCTCTTCGCTTTCGGGAGATTAGAGCGGAAGAGGTGACCCCGCATTCTTCGAAAAAAAAAAAAAAAAAAAAAGAAGATAATATACTTTCTGTGTCGTAACCTGAGCTTTTTTATCTGATTCTGACGAGGAATGTGATTCATTCGCGCGTTACCTGCGCTTCTTTTTGTGAAACTGTGTTTAAACTACACGTTAACTATACCTGTCGTAAAACACCTATCGGAGTTACTCAGTTAGGACTCTGATAATTTGTAGGGTTTGCCTCTTCGCGAACTTGAATTCTAGATAAAATATTATGTAAATACATTATATTTCATTTCTTACATCCCATTTCTTCGGCCGAAGAAAAAGCTGATGATACAATTCGAAATCGCTAAGCACGTACTTAGTTTTTCCAAGCGCGAGATGGACCCTAGTAACATAACTGTAAACGTAGCTCGAAAGTGGTTTCGGTGCAACGGCCGGTCTCTCTCGTCGGTCCTTGAACAAGTCTCATAAACGCCGCCTGCCATGATTTCTGCTTGCCACAAGAGATGGCGTAGCATGTAGCTCCAGCGTGAAAGCCGGAGGAGTTCGAGGACCTCTCCTCAGGTTCTCGCCGAAGAGAGTCTTTCGGGAACAACAGCGAGCGAAAGACCAACGGTTGCGACCAACGTTCCGTTTTGCATGGCATTAAAATATTTCGCGTTTTATGGAGGAACTGGCTCGTTCAGCAAGTTCCTCACGAAACATCTAAGCTGTGTATTCGTGTCTCGGTCCTTTTGGGATCGCGCAACTTGGAAACTACCCGATCGCATTTCTACTCGATGTAAAGAATTCGACGGACGACGAAAAAATCAACACGAATTTGACGAATTTCTGACTTATTGATTAATTGACAATTTCAATCTTCATCAAACTACACACAATTCGTTCACATTTTCTCTAACTTGTCTAATCGTCAGCTTTGAGTGTCTTACGTTTAATGTTAGTGAGATTTTCGTCGCGAGGAAAGGATTCCGAGACGTTCTTGCGATCGACTTATTTCAACGTCCTCAGCAATTCATCCGGCAATTTCGACCGTCTTTAACACAATCTTTCGCGGACTCGCGGCAACGACAGTCTCAACGAGAACATCTCGCGGCAACGAGATCGGTAAATATTAAAGACTTCGGGGCGCGGCGAAATTTCAGCGTCGGCACGGCCGACGCGCAGTACGGACTGCACTCGGGGCGCAAATTATCTCATTAAGCGCTTCCCCGTTTCGAGGCCCTCCGCCTTCCGCGGCGCAACAAAGTGCAGCCGCAATAATTGCGACGTCATTCATACCCTCACAATGCCCGGCCCCAGACGAGAGTCACGTTGCGGCTGCGGCTGCGGCCGCGCGCGAAGACTAATCTTCCAGATACAGAAAGTAGTTCCCCGGGGCGACAAAAAGCAAAGCGCGCGCGGCCACGTATACCTCAATTACACGAAGCCGAAGAGAGCCGAGGAGATCGCACCTTGCGCAGAGCCCGAAAGAGAGGAGCCTCGCGGTCTGCCGCGAGAGACCCATCTCATTCGTATACGCGGTCGAACGAATGTCGCTCTCTGCGGGATAACTCGATTGCGAACTGCACATACACCAGCGTTCACAAGTCCTGGTGCGCGCGCACGCGCGGAAATTCAAGCAGATTCACGCGGGATGTAGATGTGCGCAGAGCGCCGGGTGGGTTCGTTCGAAAAATTAACGCCGATAACATCACACTCGACGGCGAAACCGCCGGCGTAATAACGCCGGCCGAATGGGATTAGAAGGCGAATTGGATTTTAAATTGAAAACTCGCGCGCTGATTCACTTCCATTTACTTCGACTTAATTTCCTCGCGAGAGTCCGAGTAAATGTAACACAGGGCGCGCGCTGCTACGTTTCTCTTCTTTTGCTCTCTCTCTCTCTCTCTCTCTCTCTCTCTCTCTCTCTCTCTCTCTCTCTCTCTCTCCCCTCCTCCTCCTCTCACCCTCGAATTTAAAGGCTATTTAATGCGCGTACCTCGGCCGGCTGTATTCGCGCCCCAACTTCTGGACGGTGCTGTATAAATGTACCACGGTGACGCACACACGCGCGCACGCACGCATGAGCGTACAGGTTCACGGGCGCGGCGGCGGTACGACCGTGAATGCGCCGCTCATTACGGCATAATGGGTTATTTCGATCCTTCTCGAATTACCGAGTCGACAATGAGGGATTCGATTCGAGAAAGCCCGCTCTCGCCCCTTGGGTCTTTGCGAGCGAGCGCTTTCGGATTGCTGGTGAGATGGAAGAAAGGACGAAACGAGGAAGCGTGTGGAAGGGTGAAGGATGAAAGAGAGCCAAGAGGGACACGGGGTTTCGACCGGCTGGCAGAAGAATACGAAGCCAAAAACTGTCGTATACACGCACGCGCGCGCGCGCGCGCGCGCGCGATCGGTAGGAGAGTTAAAGATATCTCGATAACAGTTGATATCGCCACGCGTTCATTAACACACTGTCTAAATACATCTGCCTGCAATCGAGTCTTCATCATTCAGCTACCGCACTCATTGCAGCATACTCGTCACCGCAAGTTGCAATCAATTTGCCACTCTCAGCCGCTAACTCTCTGCGAAGTCTGTCAAAATAATCACGAGGCAACATATGATGAACCTTGATAAAACACCCGTCTGATATTTTTAACACGTTCACAATTCAGCTCACCCTCCCTCCAGCATTAGAGTGTGAATGTCGGAAGGACCCGAGGTCCAGGGGGAGGACAAGTTACCGTTCCACCGGTCTCCGGTGTCTCATATCCAGACGAAGGATTCCAGAGCGTGCAATCCCCTGCACGCTTTCGCGAGCGAAACGTGCACTTATACGCACTTCACGCATTCTCTCCACAGCCGGTGTGTGTCCACCCTCGTACCAGGCGCGGAGCCCGTCGCGTCGCCCGGCGCAAGCGAGCGCGCGCACACGAGCCCCCGCCGCGACGTTCTCGCCGACACCGAGAGAGCCTTAGAAATCACCGAGTCTTCCGGGTGTGACGGAGCGGAAATCGCTATTGTGTCGCGCCACGGCTCTTCGCTCTCTTCGCGCACGACTCGCGCGCGAAGAGAGCGAGGAAAGAGGAAAGAGGAACGGATCTCGCTGGGGCCGAGGGCTCTCGCTTTTCTCTACGTGCTACGCCACGGCAATCACGAGGGGCGGCGAGGACGAAGGGCAACGTTTCATCGGCCGGCTCGCCGAGCGACGATTGCGCTCGCATGCTCGATGTTTTGCTCGTCGAGCCGGGCCGGCTGAGAAATTCTCTCTGATTAGACGTCTGTCCGTTCCGATCGCGAGAGATTCGCGCGCGCGCGCGAGCCAATCGATTCTTACGCTCGCGCGTGTGAATCGCGTCGCGGAGTGGAACTCTCTCCGTCCCCCCTCGTAATGGAGGCGGGCGAAACGCAATAAATAATAAAGGAAGGAACAAAGCGATTCGAAACTGCGATCGTGCAAAAATTCGGTGTCGCCGAGCGACGTTACTTTAGCGTGACTTTACGTGACCGGCGTGATCAACTTGGTTGGCCGATTACGCATCTCTCGCGATGCGCCAGTGACCGAACGATCGCGCGGACGCAGCGTCAGCGGACGGAAGGCAGGCTCTCGTCGATCGCGCGATCGCTAATTGGGCCAATGCGCGCCGGCACGACACGAGCGTCGTTCCTCGCGGCTTCCCGTGGGAATGAAATTATCCCGCGCGCTCACGTACACGCGTGCAGGGCACTCGAGGTGCAGCATATCGGCGGCGACGGCGAGGAGGTGCATCCGCGTGCGCGCGCCGGGGCCCGCAATTATTTTAACTGCGCGGCGGCGATATCCAAGTAGCTATTAATGACGTTCCCGCGGATGGAATCGCGTGCCGACCACGGATAAAACGCAGCGCGCAACGTCCGCACGACAAGGACAACACACACACACACGCATGTACGTGAGCGAGCGAGCGTCCGCTCGCGTACGCACGTGGGCGTGAATTAATCGGCGCAATAATGACCGTTACGGTACGCCGAGTCCCGGCGATATAGTTTTTCTTCGAGATGTCACCCCGCTGAGTCGCGAGCTTTCGGTCGCCGGAGATCGGCCGCCGATGTAACCGTTAATAATCCCGTGCATCCCGTATCTCGCTGCGGAGACGCTGCGTGGTTTTTAGCATTACGGCGAATTTATAACCGAGATTTGTCCCGCTCGGTTATTGATGTCGTACAGTCTCGAACTGCACGACGTTGTCGTTCGAGAGAGAGAGAGAGAGGGGGGAAGGGGAGCTATAATTGTGAAAAATCGCGCGTCGCGAATTATCGCTGCGACGACTGCGAACGATCATAGAAGCACGTATAAATCGAGGGAACCCGGTCGGAGGATAAATTCAACTTCTCAATATTGTAGCGGATCTCCGTCTCGGGCTGAGTGAAGTCTTGACACTCGGAAAATTGCGACTTACGCGTAAGGGTACCCTGATATGCAATTACACAAAATCAAGACGGTGTGTAATTAATAAATTTATCTTGACGGATGAGCTGTTGGCATTTTCAATCGCGCTTAACATTTACGCAATGATTATACTCGATTATCATTGCGAAAGGTCAGCGTAATTTATCTTGTACGTAACAACATCGGAGAATCGTCTATAACGGCGGGCGCGATAATATGAGAGAGAGAGAGAGAGAGAGAGAGAGAGGGAGGGAGGGAGGAGAGAAAGAGAGAGAAGAAAACAAGAAGCAATCGTAATATCTAATAACTCAATTAATCCAACAGCCAAGTGGGACGTCGACGTTCCGCATTAGAAGAGACACGGCGGTTTACATTTACGTAATTACACCCCGCGTATCGAACCGCAAGCAGCACCACCGCGGCTCTTATAACAGGTCAGACACGCGGAACACGTTATTGTTCGCGCCACCCTCTCAGTAGTAACACAAACGGACACGGTCGACGGTGCGCGTTCGCAGCGTAATGTGGTACGACACGAAATTAGGCATGGCGTAAATTCTGCCGGCTGAGTGGTTGCGGGCGGGCGTTTTATGGATTACACACAACGCAGGAACAGAGGGGGAGAGAGAGAGAGAGAGAGAGAGAGAGAGAGAGAGAGAGAGAGAGAGAGAGAGAGAGAGAGAGAGAGAGAGAGAGAGAACGAGCTCCAGCTCGGCCGGCGCGTAAAACGACCTGCGAGTCGTAACCGCGACGGCGGGGACTACTATTTGGGACACGGGGTGGTGGCGATGGTGGTGATGGTGCGAGGGCGAGAGTCCTTCATCTTCCCGACCGTGTGGGTCACGGGGCTCCCTGACAGGAAACAGCTGCGGCTGCGACGACACTTCGCCGATTACGTCGCGCTGTGACTTTTCGTTTCTCCGTTACGCGCCGGCTATCGGCCGCGGTTCTACGATCGAGTCTCTCTCTCTCTCTCTCTCTCTCCAGTTTCCAGACATTCCCGCCGTCTTAACTAACCGTAACGCGATCTCCGGTAATGCACGACGGTACGCTTTTTCGCCGTGTAACTCTGGGCGTCCGTGTGCGGCGATTCCGTAGCGCGAGCTCGTTGCCGGAGCAGGAAGTGCCGTCGGAACGGATTACACGGATCGCGCCAATATGAAGCGACGATTAGCGGGTGTGGCTGTCGCCGGGCCGGGTCTCTCTTGTTTTTTCCTCACCTTTTTCCGCAGTGTACGCAGCGACGACGGGTTCGTAAAGTGCCGTGCGAATTGGCCGCGAACGGCACGAACACGCGGAACCAGTTTCCTGAATTACTGGAAAACGCGCTCGAGCCTCTTTTGAGAGAGAGAGTTCGCTTTCGCGTGGATTCGCTTCGAGAATGAATATCGGGCGATCGAGCGATTCTAACGGTAAGACCAGTTACTGAGGACCGAAATGACGCCTGCGATGAGAAAATAAAAAGCTACGTGGCGCGTTTAGATGCAGAATACGCGCTTTTTCACAATGCCGCGCAACATCATTGATGATACGCGGCAGCGCAGCTCGCGAGTTTATTTCGCTCTTTGATCGAGACGAGGAGAATCTCGCTCGTCCGCCTTTTAGCTACGACCTGTTTAATTAGAAGAAGTTAAAAAGACGTTTGCCCAATATCGTCGTTCACCCCTTGCGCTTATCGAAGCTTAACGACTCGGCCAATAACGGCGATCCCGGTAATGAAGCGACCGCTGTACCGAGAATCACACAGTAGCAGCGTGTATCACGCGCGCGCTCTTACATGTGTTTCGTAAGAAAAAAGTGTTACACGAATAAGTGAGTCTCTAAACGAGTTTGTAATGACCAGTCGGGTACGCGCGTACGCGTTGCCGGCCGCTCGATCGCGGAGAGAACGCGCCGGGCGCGGTAACACAGGAAGAAGGTGTCTCGCGCAAGTTCACGGAGATATTTACGCGCTGTCCGCGCACTCGTAAATGTCGCCACGGCGTCTCGCCACTCGTTTCCTCGGGTAGGAACGCTGACGTGACAGCCCGTTAGGCTTTAATGATGAATAATTAATTTGCGGCTCGTTAAGTCGGCGCGCCGGCCGACCGGGCGGCGGTTTCTCGCCTCGCTCTCGCGGACTTCACGGCCGCTCGTAATCGCCCTAATAGGGCGCGCCTTAACGACAGCGCGTCACCCGAATTATATTTTTACCTCTCGCTGTGTAACCACACGGTACATCCGCGAGCGATACCATGCCGAGCTCGAGGAGCGTCTCCGAGGAGACGGCAGAACGTCAGGTTAGAACGAAATCCGAGCGTCCCGGCTAATTATCGTCGCGGACTCACCTAAGAATTTTCAACTTTCGAGACGGAGAGTTAGGTGCTACTTTGTCGAGGGAAACCGCCGATTCAGGGACGCGCGCGCTCTCGCTCGCTCGTGCCTCTAAGTGTTTTGTACGGGCTTTCACACCGTTCGTAATCATAGCCTGAGGCGTGAAGCTACCGGCGTGCGACGCATCTTTTTCTTTTTCGTTTTCTTCTTCTTCTTCTTCTTCTTCTGCTCTCCGGGTCTCTCTCGTTACGAGCGAGATCGCGAGCGAGATCGCTCGCCGGCGAGCGATCATCTTGGCTGACCTGCTTTTGCCAATAAACACCAAGGAAGGGCGATCGGTAGCGTTAAAGAGTGCTGCGGTCAAAGTTCAAACGAGGAAACTTTAACCGGTCCGGCCCGACGTGTCAATTCGCGTCAAGCGATAATATCGACGTCAAATTTTGAATAAACTTGGAGTTGCGAGTTACGCGCGCGGCAACAGAGAAGTGCTCGTTATCGAGCGGATTTTAGGTTTTAACGGCCGGAGGTTCCTCGGAAAAGAAACGCGTGTGACGATCGAGAGAGGATCCCCGACGTGCTTGCGTGCGTTTTTACGCCTGCGTCCCGCCGTTCATCTCTCGTCGTGACTGCAACGTCCGCGGCGCTAGGTTTCCTCGTGATTCGCTATGACGGTAGTGCGCCCGGCGATGGTTATTTCCACGAATCGACCGGCGAATTCTCAATGTTCAGGAGCGAAGGGTACTAGTTTCCTCGGGGAAACCGCTGATTTGCGGTGGCTGTAAATCGATGTTGCTTTAATACTCGGTGCTGTAAAGCGCGCCGCGCCGCGCCGCGCCGCACAGCGGCCGAGCTACGAGGGCAAATAATAGGAAGCTTCTGCGGCTTTCAAAAACGAGCTTCTCACCGTGCGCACCACGGCAATTTAATAACGGGACCGCGGCTCGCGCTAAAGTGTAACGGGCAGCCACGAATTTTCGCGGGAAAATGCATAGTTTCGCCGGGGACGACGAAACTCTGCTCTTTGCGCGCTGAGCATGATAACAATTCGGCTTACCGGGTAGCGAGCACGCGTTATCTAAATAGACGCGCCAACGATACGGCACGCACGTTCGCGGAAGGCGACGGGTAGACGAGCGGAATTCGCCGTAGGAATTCTTTGAATGACGCGCTCGACAATGACGCATTTAGATTCATCTACTAAGCACATCTCCCGACGCTGGCAATTCTGGCGATATGACGAATAGACCGCCGGCTTCTCAGTATTTCGGCGTGGCCGTTTTGGTCACGAGCCAACACGCTCGCCATTCATTAGAATCGCTCGTAGCGACGTTGAAATCCGAGGTATCGGACGTAATAATCGTACGAGAAAAACTAATGCTGCAACGAGCTCCGGACTCGTTGCCGCCGGGCTCGAAACTCGACACTTATACGAAGATATCGTCTACATTCACCGGCTAGTCGTGAAGAAAGAGCCGGACGATGTTGTTACAGCTGCCACGGATATCACTGTTTCATCATGGCAACATAAAACAACGTGACGAATTGACACTTCAACGAGCATTTTTTTTTCTTCATAATATTTTTCTGATACATCGACCTTCCTTGCAACGATCAGGTTCTTCGCATTTGTAGTCGACGGCGGAAAAGAACCAAGTTTCTTTCCTTTGGAAAAAAAGAGAAAAATGACGAGACCAAGGTAAACTGCGTGTAAATCAAAACAAAAACACAATAGCTAGAAACGACAGTTTTAATCGTGCTCACCGATTCCGATAAAATTATATTTGCTGCCAACGAAGAAAAAAGAAAAAGAAAGAGAGGGAGAGAGAGAGAGAGAGAGAGAGAGAGGGAGGGAGAGAGGGAAAGAGAGAACAGTGCGAAAAAGAGGAGCGTAGAGAGTTCAATAATCTAGCAGCGCGTATCTCGTTGCCGGCATTGAAGTCTCCAATGGCGATGTGACGCGACTCCTCGACGCCGCTCGTGTTTTCGCTCGTTCGTGTGGAAAGCACACGCGAAGAGGAACGCACGCGCGAATGCGTGTCACTGCTACGCATCGCGTGTGCAATACGAAAGGAACTCCCGTCTGCGCGTCTCACGTGTCCGATTTAAGAACGCGGCGCGACGACGTGACTGTCGCAACGGCAGTCGCTGTCGATCGTTTGCGCAACGCGGGTGTACGCTTTCCACGCTGCTTCTTTCTCTTCGCCTTTTACTCATTCCTCTCGGAAAAAAAAGAAAAAGAAAAAAAAATCGCAAAGCGAAAGAGCGAGATCCTTTTCGGAGGTTATTCCCGAGGGTGAGCAGTAAACGTCGGAGCTTACGCCTCATGGCGATAGTCGCGTCTGCGTTGCGATGATCGCGGAAGCAGATTTATGATAATCAAGCGGCACATCGGTCGTCTCTCTTTCTTTCATTACTTCGTTTAGCTCGCGTCTTCTCGTGCGCGCGGCGGCCGACAGCTTTCTTAAAACGAATTTCAATTTCCCAATAAGAGGCCGAGATTTACGGCATCCCGTTTCGGCATCCCGGGCGCCTTTTTTGCGCCTTGTCACGTCTCCCTCTCCCCGGTCCGTGTCTTTTTTTCGGGCCCCGCGAAGGAGGTGCGCGCTTTTTTACTGCCCCTTCGTACGTCCCACAAGGAGGACGGCCTGACAGCGTCCCTCTCCTGCGCGAAATGGATTCTCGCACGTATGCGAGCACAACGCTCGTTCGTTCGCTCACACACGCACGTAGTACGCACGCACGCATGCACGCACGCACGCACGCACGCAAGCAAGCAAGCAAGCAAGCACGCATTCACTCACTCGCTCGCCGGCCGTAGCCTCGTAACCGGCTCGTAATGCACGCGCGACTTCGAGACGATCGTCAAAGTCAGGTAGACGCGCCGGGTCTTCGTAAGTAGAGAATAGAGCGTCCGGATTTTGCTCGTGTCAGCGACACCCGGAATAAGGTGTAACGACAACACCGCGTCTCGTTCCCGTTTCCTTTTCAAGACGAAGCGACGGAGCCTATGGTCAATAGAAAAATCGTCTCGTCATGCAAAGTCAAGCGCGAGAGGGGGGCGCGAGTTTACCGTCGCGCGATCAAAAACGAAGAATCGGACGGACGGACGCGCGGCTTAATTCCGTAATTAGAGGTGTGCGCGATGGAGATTTTTAGACGTGATTAAAGGTAATAAGTAGAAGAAGGGAGCGGCCCGATCTCTCTCTCTCTCTCTCTCTCTCTCCGACGTACGACGCGACGTTGAAGGCAGTGATCGCCGCGTCGGACGTTAATTGACGTCGTTAATTGCGGTCGTTAATTGAAGTCAGTCGAAGCCGGGGGCGGGAAATTGGCCGGTTTCTTTGCGCGGCGCAAAAATGGAGACGTTACACTCGTTAAGCGGCCGGATTCGATGCGAAACACGAGTAGCACGAGCGAATGGAGCCGAGAGGACATACATCTCTCGTCCCGGGACGAGGGCAAAAAGTCTCCCGCGAATTACGCAGGCCGCTTCACACCAGACGAAAGAAATAACGTCGGAGTAACGAGCTACATATAAGGCCCGTGTTTCCTCGCGCAACAAAAAGGAAGAGGGAATGAAAAAAAAAAAGAGCAAAGGATGAAAGAGAGGAAAAAGGAGGAAAAACGCCGCCGCCGCGCGCGGCGGCGGTGGTTAACCTTAGCGCGCGTAGTTATGCAAGCCGGACGAGTGAGTCCAGAGCTGAAAAGTCGGTCACAATGCGGCACTTATACGCACGCACACGTGCATGCATGCGCGACTCATTGCAGTTTTGCGCCGCCGCCACTCTCTCGGTCTAAGACGAGTCGTGCCGCTCGGTCGGCCCTTATCGATCAATTACCGCGCTAAAGAGCGCCCGCGCTCGCGCCGCCACTCGCTAAAGACATGTCGCATCAGGTAGAGAAGACACATTAGCAGCTAGCCGAAGCGACAGAGGCGATATCGTATCACACAATCGAGGATTAAGCGGGCGACTGCCGCCGCCGTGTGACCTGCTCGCCTCGCGAGATTCCTAATAACGGGGTTTCTCCACGCTTACGGGACTCGTCGTTGCGCGAACGACGACATGCCGAAAGCAATAAAATTCCGAATACTTCCAGCCCGGACCGTTCGCGCGCATAAAACCGTCATCGTCGAAATCTCGAGACGCCTCGGCTGTTCTACGAGAGAGAGAGAGAGAGAGAGAGAGGAGAGAGAGAGAGATTGTGCTCGCTCCGTGACTTCTAACTTTTCAGCCAACTCGGAAATTTTCGGCTCGCTCGGCTCAGAAAGAGAGAGAGAGAGAGAGAGAGAGAGAGAGAGAGAGAGAGAGAGAGAGAGAGAGAGAGAGAGAGAGAGAGAAACTTTCAGCTACGGAATTTTCGATATTTAAAAGTTTCGTCCTTTTCTCCCCCTCCTCTCTCTTTTGTTCTCCCGGCTGCGGAATTGTTCCTTTTTCGTCAATCACGGAATCGCTCACCACTACACCGTTACGCCGAACTTTCTTCACGATTTGCATCGTGAGGCGCTTCACGGCGATGCAACAACACGTTCGCGCGAGCGGGACTGCAACGTCGGTCTACAATATTGCGCCTGCCATAATCCCGGCGCAGTTCTGACACGTCGCTTCCGCCTCTCTTTTTCTCCGCGATCGCCTGCAATTTGGACGTCACGAGGAAACGCCGGTCGGGATCGGCCAATTCGCCGGGCGCATTAAAGTCGTACGTACACACGGCCGCGCCGCTGCAATTTTGGCAGACGCGATACCACGCCCGGCGCGATAAAAGCACGCCGGAAGTGGAGAGGGCGAGACCCGAGGGGGGAGGAGGGTGGCTGTTATTCGAAACGACGACGACGACGACGCCGGTTCCGTGAGAAATCGATTCGCCGGCAAAACGCTCGGCCGCGAGCACTCGAGCGACTTTAAACGTCTTGGCACGCGCGCCAAACGCGATATAGTTCTCGCTCGCGCCAGTCACTAACGACAAAGGAAAAGACCGACACGTCGGACGAGAAAGGAATAGCGGAGAAAAGTGCGGGCGTTTGGGGGGAGGGGGAGAGAGAGAGAGAGAGGGAAGAAAAAAGGCGTTTCAACATTTGTCACGATCATGAATTCTGCGGAGATTTTGCAAGAGATATCACCGCCGACAACGAACAAGCCAGATCGATTCTCCACGTTCCAGCTCGTTCACTGATGACTTGTGCGACGGTAATATTTTACGACAAGATTACGTGTACATGGATTCTATCACTGCGAGACCCATATTCTCCGTATAGATCCATGTTTTTCTTCAAGCTAAAAATGATTATCGGATTCTGATTCCGCAAGTGGATTCGTCGCGGATCGGAGTCAGACGGCCATTTTGAGGCTAAAATTGCGACGTCCTTAACGTACAATTTATTCGATCGAAATTCGATCTCAGGGGAAATATTCATCGTACGTGAAGTACGCGTGTACGCTCACAGCTATTTATAATTTATTTTGCAAGATTTTCGTTCTTGCAAAGAACGAGAGATTTCGCAGATAGAGATTTCTGCGAAACAGGATTATTTTCGGAGAAAAGCGTTGCCGAACAGAATTTAGTCGTCTACGCGATTTTCATTCGCGACGGAATTTCACTCGTCGTCATCATCCGCTTCGCCGAGCGTTCCGTCGCAATCGGCGAGTCGATCACGTAATTCGCACCAAGCATTCTGTACTTTTGTTCAAGCAACCGAATCCCGTCGCTTCGCACCGAACGAGAGAGCGTTTCACGCGGCGGCCACGAATTCCCGTGAAATGTTCACTTCTTTTCCCCTCCCCCCCCTCTCTCTCTCTCTCTCTCTCTCTCACTCCGGAGCATCGCACTCGCGAATTACGTGATCGAGTCGGTCGGTCGATCGCGACGCGATAATTGCACGCGAATCTCGCGGGCGAATTCTACGGCGTAAATCGCACCTTTACGACGCGCACTTACATGGAATTGGTGGTGTTCCAGTACATGGTGATCGTCTTCGCGCAGTTACTCACAGTCGACAGTAGAACCGTTTGCAGGCACACGAGGAACACCAGAGTCACGAAAGACGAGGAAACCATGGTAACAATGTGGACGACGATCAGCACCGTCACCACGGCCACCCGGATTCGACGACCGACACCGACGCGGCGAACGGCACCCGCACTTTCGCACCTGCCGACCTCGTTGCAGTCGTCCACCACAACCACCTACTTCTTCCACCACTGTCGCACCTCCACCACATCCACACTCCACTTTGACCGTGTGTGCCCGATAAATCGCCGATCCTGCGTCACTTCTCGAATCTCCTTTATCCACCTTATCGGGCGACCTTCTGTCACTCACACCACAGTCATCGCGGAGCCACACGACCTCGCTGAGAGATAATGCTCGACGATAATCCCCGGCTACCGGCGACGATTTCCGACGATCTCTCCCCGGCTACCGGTGATTTCTCACGACCCAGTACGCTCACCGTCGGCAGCAGCCAACGTGGATTCACGTCGAAGGAAATCGGCGGCGCGCTTCACCGGCCTGTGGCGGAGCTTCCGTCACAGGTTCAATCTATCGGCGAGACGTCGACTTGGAGTACTCCGAAGTCGCAACGATCAAATTCGATCCGCCTCTCTAGGCGCGTCGTTGTCCGAGGTAGTCCGCCTAGTCCCATGGATCCAGCCCGTGTTTATCTCGCCTGGAGCACAGCTCGCCAGGCTGCTCATTGGTTCCTGTTTTCCCGAAATTTTCTCGGAAACAACGGCGAGGCTGCGAGCGCACTGTGCGCGCTGTCACACAGCAGCCGGCCGCGCAACACACACAGCACCGTCGGAGCGCGCGGCAACTATCCGTCGCTCGCCGTGTCGAGTCACTCGAGCCAGCGAACGCAAGCGATAGCGGCAGCGCGTCGCATCTCGAAATCTCCGGAGTGCCCGAGTCCACGAAAGTGAGCCGCGCGTGAATGCGTGAATGCGTATCCCCGTGTCGGCACTAGACCCGCGGCTTCGCCAAATCAACACTTTCCGTGCACACTGTGTCGTACCTCCGCATATCGCGTCGAGAGACGCGAGATGCATGCGATAATCGATGCGCGATACTCCGATCCGATCGTCGATCGATCGTAATACTCGAAACGTCGGGAAAAGCACGTCAAATCTCACACTGTTGGTTGCACTGGGATCTCACGGTATGATACGGCGGTATTATCCTCTCCAGCACCGAGCACTATCCTCGCAGTATCCTCGCATCATAGCAGCGTCGTGGTCGCGTACTTCGAGAAGAAGTCACACTCCGAGATTTTTCTCACTTTTCTCGCGCTCCGTGCGAACGGCCGAAAGTCGCGAGGAACGCACGACGGACAATCGAACGATGCGATCGAACGAACACACCGATTCACGTGCGCGCGCGCGCGCGCGGTTACTCACTGCATCGGCATCGCGAGTCGCGGCGTTCAAGTCGGTTAGGTTTGAGGGTTGCGCGCGCGCGCGAGACAGAGTCGCCGATGGGAACTCTACGAGACTGCACTCCGTGACGGACTGAACGAGAACGCCACCTCACTGCTCCGTGCCGCGGACGCGTCTGTCGGCCGAGCGAGCCGTCGCGGCCGTTCGTCTCGCGTCGGCAGACTCGGCTGGCGACTGAGGGGAGCGCCGAGCGTCCACGGAATCGCACGAAGCCGCCGCTCCCGCTCGGTCGTGTCTCTCGGCAGCAGCTCGACTCCGGTGCGACGGTATTACGTCGCTTGCTCGCGAGACGCAAGTTTTGGAGCGGCTCTTCTTATCTCAATGTTAGCGCACGCTGCTCGACGTCGTCGTTGCCGAGGCTGACCAGGCATGCGGTTACAGCGACAGCAGTTTTTTTCAAGTACGTCTCCTCGTGGTTATTCACTTATGTTTTCGAATATGCGCCGGGCGAAGGCGGCGGACTGCGCGAGAGAGTACAGAGATACACACCGATACACGACGCGTTCCGCTTTAAGTTCTAGGAAATACGACTGCTCGGTCGAACGGCGGATTCGTGGAATCCGTCCTGCTAGTAAGATAGGTCGAAGCTTTGAAAACTCGGCTAATCCTGCGCTTTCAGAAGTGAACGAACCTAGCATTCTTGGCGCGAATACGTTACGTTTTCTCTCGCTAATTTTCATGCGACAAAATGGCACCTGCCTCCATTTTGAATATTGATGTCGGCCATGATCTCTAACGGTTTTTCGTGACATGTTCGTGCATGAAACGGGTAGAGTCGGATAGAGAGAGAGAGAGAGAGAGAGAGAGAGAGAGAGAGAGAGAGAGAGAGAGAGAGAGAGAGAGAGAGAGAGAGAGAGAGAGAGAGAGAGAGAGAGAGAGAGAGAGAGAAAGACTCTCATTATTGACAGAGTCAAAGATACACGATTCTCGATGTATTTTCTCACGACACGTAAACTGTGTCGTCTCGCCTCGATGTTTTGCTATTCCGTTCAGACGCACGACCGACACAAAGTACACGGAACAAGTTACCTCGACTGTCGTGTCGTACGTCATTTCGACTGCGCCGACGTTTCGCGAGCTCAAATGTTCCTCTGCCGACAAGCTCCCGGGAGCGTGGAAAGCATAGTTTGACATTCATTAAGAAAAGCAACCACCGTGATGAATTCGCTCGGGCGGTCGGTAGCCTCGTAATTCACTAGGAATTTAATTTTGGTAGTGCGAAGCATGCACGCGCGCGCGTAGGGAGGGAGGATGGGAGAGGGAGAGGGAGAAGGAAAGAGAGAGAGAGAGAGAGCGAACGTCATTCTCAAGCGAGTTTGGGCGCACTGATTACACTGGTGTCCCTTAAGCCTCATTACCACTGTCCAAAATTTCCGACTCGCGGCCGTAACCGAGGCGAGAAACACGACTGCGAAGAAGAACGCGAGAGGACTGTCGCTTCGACTCTCGCGAGCTATGAATTAGCGCGCGTGCCGCGCGCCGCGACGTTCCGTTTTCTTTCCCCGAGCTGCGGGCTTTTAAGAGCGAGAGTGCTTCCTTGACTTACGATCGGCGCTAGCTCGCGTTTCCTGTTACAATCTCGGAGCATGTCGCCACGTCTCTCCTTCTAATTCTGGCGCGCCCTTGTCTTCTCGTTTCGCTACCGGAGAGAGAGAGAGAGAGAGAAAGAGAGAGAGAGAGAGAGAGAGAGAGGGGGGGTCGAGATCTGGAATGGTATCCTGGAAAACCTCCCCCGCGGCCGTACGTGCCCGCCTAAACGTAGAATTATTAGGAAGATGGAGGTCTCCAACATATTCCAAAAGCCGGCTCCTCCCCGGAACATATGTTTAAACTCGCGCCTAATCCCGATAGTTTAATGCATTCGCGTGAGTCGTCTCACCTTGTCATCGGGAAAGAAGCTGCTGGTAAATTTGGAAATGTCCCTGGTTGGAGCGGTCGTCTCGCGTGTATTAATTTTATAATCGTCTTCCATTCAATCTTCGAAAAACGGAGGAACAGTCTTACTCATATTCGTCGGATTACTTTTCGCATTAACTTGAAAATCCTCGTCGCAGAGATCTTCGCGACGGAGACGCGATTTGAAAAATTTAACGATCAGACACGTTGAGCGGAAAGCCCGATATCACCGATCTAATTCCGATAAGCGGAGCTCTCGCGTCTCCTCCTCGGAACACGAATAATTTCCACGGAAGAAGGAGAGAAAAAGGGAGAGAGCGCGCGCGCGCGCGCGAGAAAGAGAGAGAGAGAGAGAGAGGGGGAGAGAGAGAAACGAGAACCGTTAAATTCATCGCGTTTCAATAGCCGCCTCACGACACTCCCGCGAGCGCATACGAGCCGTTCCTTTCTGCAGATGCACTCGAGTACGTGGCGCCCTCATCGCGGAGAGGCGATCATCGTCCTCCGTATTGCTCTCTCATGTGCAACGATCTTCGGGGCATGCTCTCTCAGAGATCTCGAAGAACCGGTATCTACCTACGGACAGTCATGTCGGTCATTAGTCGGACTAATGTAACGCTTCAAATTCTATCGGGGCCCATGGCGCCGGGACGTTGCGTCCTCCCACTAAGGCGTCGAATCGTTAATATACGATGGGAACGAGGCTGTACCTGTTTTGCATTTTACGCGTTACGCTCTCCCCCCTCTCCTCGCGCTCTCTCTCTCTCTCTCTCTCTCTCTCTCTCTCTCTCTCTCTCCTCTCCTCTTCCTCCTTCTCCTCTCCTGCGCCCCACCCGTTTTTTTAATTAACGCGAGCTCCACCGAAAGCCAAGATAAGGGATGGACCTCGTTAAGTTGAAATCGACAGCGTTACTCGGATTAATGTTCGTCGTCGTGGATGACGGCGATTTAACGACAGCGGCGGGGAACGGCACGCACACGCAACGCATTACGACGCTTACGATTCGTTTGTCGCGGAATGATTGCAACAATGATTAGATAGCGCGCAATCTGCTCCCCCTGTCGTGGCCCCCTCGAGAATTACGGTCACACTTGCACGGCGCAGCGCGCTGTCTGCGATCTATTAACTTTCCGAGTTCATTAATTAAATAAACGACCGGCATTAAGTCGTACTTGTCGTATTAATGATAGCCGTGCTCGCGCTCGCTAGTTCAAATAATAGGTGGGAGCGAAGCGTGCTGGTAGTTTCAAGTGTAGCGTAGAACGGATATCGCGTGCGATTATTCGCCTATTCGACGGTTGATTTTTCTCGCCGGTCACGGACGATTAAACAGTCGCGTTTCATCACACCCGTCTCTCTCTCTCTCTCTCTCTCTCTCTCTCTCTCTCTCTCTCTTTCTCTCTGTCTCTTTTCCTCTCTGTACGCGCTATTCCTGATAAAATTCGAATCTGTCATTTAAATCCGCGACTTACGTACCGACGTTCAACGTTTCCCGTATAAATCGCAACGCGATAAGTCACGTATTATTTGCAGTCCGTGTTCGAATACGTTTAAAATCACCGACCACGAGAGACAGAGAGAGAGAGAGAGAGAGAGAGAGAGAGAGAAGATAAAAAGAAACAGACGCTGCTGTTACACGATGTACAGTATATTTTCTACATAACGACGAAAGAGAAACCAATAAAAGCGAGCAAGCCGAGGTAAACGAAAAGGAGCGAGTTTTAGGGTCGGCTTTAATAAAGTCGAGTCACGCTTCATACAGGGAGATCTTTAAATCGTCCTCAAACAAACTCGGCCGGGTCCTTGATCGTTGACCCGCGATCCGTTTGTTACACATCTTGCCCTCGTACTCTCTCCTCTCTTCGTACCTTGTCTCTCTCTCTCTCTCTCTCTCTCTCTCTCACAGCTTTCCGCTTTTCTCAGCCTTCGTCTCTTCCTCCGTACCGTGTGCAAAGCGGCGTCGCATGAGAGCACAGCACAATGGAGGTATTAAATGGATGTAAGGTAGTGGGTAAAGCGGCGCTCTGACCAGAAACGTATATATGAGTATCTCGAGCAACGCGTCACGAAAATGAAAGTGCTTCGCAAATATTGGCCGTCGTCGACCTTACGTGGTCTCGAGTCGACGACGAGACCTGGGAAAGGGGAGACGGTGAAAAGCCAAATCCTGTGTACATATTAGGGCCAGGCGCACAGTTCGGGTACTTTTCGGAAAGCTTTCTTTCCTTTCACCATTATTCACCAGCCGATTTTAACTCGCCGTGGTCTGAGCGAGAAACCGCAGACGCAGCGGTCCCGTGGACAGGTGCGGCGCTTTAGAAAACGGCGCTCTCGCTGCCTCGGAAAAATCATCGCGATCGTTTACCTGACTCGGCGCTCGAAGGAAATATCAATAAAGACGACGTTAGACCGTCGTAACAAGTTTATATGATGCGTGCCGGCGTGTAATTGCTCTTCCACAGTTACCGGTGTTGTAAACGGAGAGATATCTCGCTTAATTGGAAAAATGACAGTGATATTCACACACGGAGACGTTTCTTCATCAAGATTTTCATTTAACGACCTTCTAATTTCGTTGTCCTAAAGTAATAACTCGTCTCGTGGTCAAAATTGCTGTCACAATCTTGCCGCAGGAGAGATCCTCGTGAGTTTGACAGGTAAAACGGTTGCACGAGGAGTCGAAATCCTTCACATCTTATTATGAATAGTAAGAAGCGGTACCCTTCGGAAAGGCATTTCGTCTCAAGGGCCCACTAATCGTCAGATCGTCCGCAAACGGACGCGCGACCATTTACCATAGGCAGGTGCAACATTTTCGAATAGCTCTCCGGGTTTGCCGAAAACGTGGCGGGGAGTGGCGTGTCCTTCGTTTATGTCCGCTCTCGGACGAGGAACGGCCACGTTAAAAGGACGAGTCACGTCGCGAGGAAACTCGCGGTCTCGTGTGATTACGTGGCATTCACTAACGCGAGCGTATCGAGTCACACGTAAAGGCGCGGTGAGCGGAGAAAATGCCTGACGCGCGCCGTGATGGACTCATCCGAGATATTTCGCAAGAGACAGTTTCCCCGCGGCTCTGTGGGGCCTCATACGACCGTCGACCGTTTTACGAGCTGACCGTAGATAGCTCGTCGATTATTATCCTACGCGCCGATAGACCGCGCCAATCCCGTCAACTATCCGCTCGCGGGAATTATCATATGTTAATAAGAGCTGGGCTCCGCGCGCGCGCGCGCGCGCGCGAGAGAGAGAGAGAGAGAGAGAGAGCCCTAACCCGGCTACGCCTAATTTGCGCGGTAATCGCGATCTTTACTCGCACAATACAAAATTCTCAACGGTCATCGATCATCATTATTTATCATCGTTCGCCAAATTCGTATCGCGCATATTTACGCCGACACGCGTGTGAGCGCGCGTACACGCACGCGGCTCTCTCACGCCGCGCGCCGGAGCTCAATCCATTTCGCTTCATTACGGCGCTCCTCTCGCGGTTCCGAGGCTCTTCCTGACCCTACCTTGAACTATGATTGGACACGTTACATCGATCCTCGTCGATCTTGATTCGAGGCGTCTCACGTGCGCTCGCGTAAACGCCTCGCTTCGTCTCGTCTCGTCTCGTCTCGTCTCGTCTCGTCTCGCCTCGCCTCGCTTCGTCGGGGCCTCTTCTCACCTTCGTCAATCGCGCTGACGATATCGCCCGTATCGGCCTTTCCGCGAGCAAAATAGAAGCATATGAGAGTGGAGGAGACGGGATGAGACGCGTCGGTCGGTCGGTCGGTCGGTCGGTCGGTCGGTCGGTCGGTCGGTTGGTCGATGGATCGATCGATCGATCGATCGATCGATCGCTATTCGATCGAGCTCTGAACGAGCTCGGCACCTGCGAAGCCGCGCGCGCCAGAGAAACCCGCTCGGCGCGACCTGCGTGCCCGAAGGATCCATTAGCCATTAGCCAACGCTCATGCCCGTCAACTTGTCAACGGCGGAACAATACAACCGCGAGAATAGAAATCGATTTTTACGCTTCCCTTTTATGATGCCATCGTTTCTCGACCTGCTCGCTATTCTTCTCGCGTCATCGGGCCGCGAACTCTGCCACGCACGTTACGCAAGCGATCCGCGCGTGCTATCGCTTCTCGCGATCCCGACGCCGCTTGTTAACAGTAGCGTGATGAGAATATCAACTGGGGGTTTACGTCAAGGGAGGCATCTCTTTGCGTCGTGAAAAATGCACAGGATATACGCTTTCAAAATCATCGTACGAAACTTCAAGGTATCGGTAGTTTGATTAAAATCGGAAATCATAATACGAACGTATCAGGCTGGCAAATAGTCTTCGAGTTACAAGCGATCAAAGTTAATACATTCCGCGCATTTACATACCTAATTATGTCACTGTATAACTAATCAGAAAAATAATCGTTTTTACAGATTATCAGATGTATCCTACGGCCGGACGACGGAAACGACGGATGCAGCGTCGGATGGATGATCTTAGGCAATTTTAGAATTAGTGTCATCTCGAAGGTAAGTTCACAGACTTTTGCATTTAATTCTTTCGGTAATCGGTACAATAGCTTACTTCCATATTTCGTTAGACTTAAGAAAAAGAACATGCTTGACAGTCAATGTTGCGATCGCTGATCTTATAATTTATAATAAGATAATTCATCGTCGCATGCACTACTCTAATTGATGATGCTAATTAATTAATTCGAACGAAAGTGGAAAAGATAGAAAATCTTTCGAAATATTTTTCCACGCGTTTGCTACGCGTTATACCCATTTTATTTCGGCATTGAGAACGAACGATGTACAGGATGCTCCAAGACAATAGTTCCTCCCCGTCATTCTTCATTGTTTCGGCCGCGTCTGGAATCTTAGGAGACTACCCCATTATTATACATCCATCGCGGGACCCTACCCTCTTCCTTCGTGTAATCCCCGAAATAAACCGGCGAGCGCGCGAGACACCTGCGTGAAATCGGGCGGCGTCTACGAGCGCTTACGCGAAACCTCACTAATCAAGTTTTACGAGCCTTTCAAATCTCATGCATTATTTTATAGACGCGTATAAAATATCGCACAATGTGTACGTTTCCGCGCGAGCGTACGCTCGTTAAGTCCGTTATATAGTCGGGCATAAGTAATAATTAATTCATCTGCAGTCGCACAGTGCGTTCATTGCGACGGAAATAATTTCTCCTCTCGTTCGTAATACGCGCGAGAGCGCGTATACTTTTATATTTGACGTAAATGTTCCGTGGACATATTTCCGCGCGTTATGAATTAAATCGTTTAGCACCACCTATAATTTCGAAACGACGTAATAAACGGCAGGGGGGGAGGAGAGAGGCCGCGCCCGTGCGCCCAAAACGATTCTCGTGGACATCGAACCAACCATTTCGTTTCGTTTACTCACTAACGAGTCTCAGTCACTCAGTTGCGAAACACACGTAGTTGAAATCGCTCCCGACGACGACGTCCACGTTAGCGACACGCATCGGGCTGCGTCGCTTCTTCTATCTCGAGTGGACGAACCTTCGTCGCGCGCGGTCGCGGTGTACGTGCTTACGTTACGTCATTACGCATTTGAATGCTCGACAAATTATGCCCTGAGCTTACACAGACACGTATACGTATGACGTAGACCGAGCGAGCGATGTGTCACGGCGCGAGGAGACCAAGACGACGCGTATATTCGTCCCTATATATAAGTGAACCTCAGAACCTCTTTCACAATTCTTTGACGCCGCACTGCGCGCGCGCGCGCGCGCGCGCCGGAGGAACTCGCTTTCCACGAGAATCGAAGAAGTAGCATAATGCACGCGGGGAATACGTGTGCGGGCCGCATAATGCGGCGGGTGAACCGTGCCGATGGGCAGAAAGCATAATGGCTCGGACGCTGCCATAGGTGTACCGCATTACGAGACGAGAAGGTGTGCGCGCTCTATCCGCGGTCTCTCTCGCCTCGCGTCTCTCCTCTCTGTTTCTCCACCTCCGTCTCCGTCGCCGCCGTCTCCGCGCGCACCGAACACGCGTGTTTGTAAGCACGCGAGCGCGCACAGGGTAACCGATGCGTTTGTACCCATCGCGTCGGGCCAAGAAAAAGAGAGACAGAAAGGAACACAATGGCAAATGGTATTCTATTATTCCAAATGGGTCCCGCGCATCTCCCTCTCCTTCGTTGCTCACGGGCTCCGAGGAATGCAGGCATGAAATCATTCTCCAATATCTCACCGTAGGACTCCTCTTTGGCTCTCTCTCTCTCTCTCTCTCTCTCTCTCTCTCTCTCTCTCGCTCGCTCGCTCGTCCGCTCTCTCCCCTCGTCAACCCGCACTGCCGCCCTTCGTTCGCTCCGATGTTCCAACAACCGCGGTTCGTAACCCAAAAGTAAACCCTAACCACCGGCATCCCCCACGTCGCGATACGCCCCTGTCCGCGCCGGTCATTCATCACTCTCGTCTAATAATCCTCTTTACTCGACGAGGTAACATTAATTGTGGCATGAGATGCATCGCCCTGAATGCGGACACGCCGCACGTGTGTGCGCGTCGAGACGCGCCCCCGAACAATGATCGATACCCCCCCCGCTTTTTCCGCGGTTTTCACTTTAGCCCGGATTATGGCGGTTCGGTCTTTTTATTACTCGTCGTTTAAGATTGAACGGTGCTGGCTTGAGCCCTTGAAGAGGGTCGCTCGACAGCTTGAAGAGTTTCTGCTTTCGCTCGAAAATACGCGTGATAAATTTAAGTAAGTCGAGTGAGTCGGCGGGAATTTTCGGGATTGTCGTAATATCGACAAGCGCGCACAAACGTGGTGTGTGATTAATAAAACGACTTTTAAACGACTTGTTGACTTGTGTTCCGGTACATGGACATATTGTTTCTTTAGATCCACTTGCAAGTTATTACGTGCTACATCATCTCTTGAATATCAAAATGATGTATAAGAATTTGTTTTGGTCGGTATAAAGGCCACCGCGAAAATGTGTGATGTTATGAATTTCGCGCAAGTAGTTGTTTGTATTCGGGAGACTCGATAAATCTAAATCGGTTTTGTTCCTCGAAGTGTCAAGCAAACTCCAAATAAACGGCTATTCAGCCTGTCAGTATTATTCTCCGTGCTTGAGAATTATGGCGATTTGTTTTTTGCACCGCTCGCGCGGCCAGTGGTTATATTTAAGATCTTCTCTCGCTCTTCGTGCCCTTTTTCTTCGTGTCGCAATCCGGAGAGAATAAGAAATTGCGGGCAATGATTCGGAACAGGTCCTATCTCGTCGGCGCGGGCCGATGTTTTTTCGCGGCTCATTGTTTGTCCGCCCGGTTATTCTCGGCTCTGGAAACGTTCGCTCTATAACGAACATTTATTGCGGGGCAGATTTCGCCATTATTCTCGTGTCTTTCGTCATTCTCGTAAAAAAAGGAAATGTAAATGAAAATGTCGCCGATATTATTCCGGGAATTTTAGCTGTCCTTTCATTATCGCCCGTGTTTATTTTACGGTGGACAGAAAATATGAGAATGCATATGTCATGAAGCAAATTCCTGTCCCATCTCTGTCAGATAAATTATTATTGCAAGTACTCGCGGCTGTACAAATTTTGTCGCGCTGCACAAACTCACAGAGAAGAGACACGTCGCGGCGGACGAACGAAAATCCGCAATTTTAATAACGCGTGCGTGCGCGCGCGCGCACGCACACACGACACGTGTATCGTTTCCTTGTAAATTCCGATCGACATAAATCCTTTCTATTCCTTTCTATCTGTCTATTTTCAAATATATCCTCGTTAGCATATTTCGCGACGTAATACGAAGCCGCGATATTCGTACTCGTTCGAATTCAACGCCTCATTTGCTCACGGCAAAGCCTTCGATCCCTCCTATCCCTCTCGTTTATGAACGTGGAATATTATTCCGTGCGCGTGACAGGTGCACATCACGCATACGTTACAGAGGAAACTCTCTTCGCTCTCTCGCACTAGCCTCCGAGAGAGCGAGCAGACTCTACGTGCAATTCCACCTGCTGCAAACGGTGGCGGTTCTCGCGTCTTGCCTCTCGTGAATTTGCCCTTCGATATTTGAGATATTGAATTCGCGTCGGGACATTTCTCCAGCCTATTTTAATCTTAACCGTGTAATATTTTTATCGTCTTTCCCCATCCGTATAATTCGGCAAAATATATTGTATTTTGATGGATAACATGATAATAGATTCTCTCCATTACGACCTTTGCGAGTATTCCGCATAAATTAAAAAAATAAAATATGCCATAGATTTAATTTTCACTCACGCATCTACGGGTTGTTTATTTTTGCTTCGCACGAAACTCCTCGCTTCGACCCCCTAGATTTGCTTTAAAGCGCATACCTCATTTAATACAAGCCATGCACGTCGCATGTAGACAACGACCTTACGACAATAAATTAAACCGTATGCGGCTTTGAAATTGTAATAGTGCGAGCCGCGTTTGTGCTTGCTGGGGTGGCCGACCCCCATGCAATAGCTCCCGCGTTTTGGATGTTTATTCGTGTGACGAGTAGCCCATACGGGCTCTGTTCGGCCATTGTGCGCACGCTGGACTTTGATATGATTTATTCTGACCTATGTATGCAAGTCAAACATAAATTTTTCTTTGGCTACTAACGATTGCGATCAACATTAACTCGGGGAGGACGGATTTTTACGATAAGAATGATCCGCGATTAATTTCATAATTGCGCACACCGTATACCTTCGTGAAAAATTCAGACACATTTCAGCGTTGAATCTCTTCTAAAAACGTGCGCGAACGAAAGTTGAAATATATCTTACCGACGACTTCTTAAGACACGGAAATTATATTTCTTCTGGTGAAACACATTTGCCCTTTCGGCAAACACATTTAACGACGTTGAATTTCAAATTCTGTTTCTATGTATACCTAATGTATTTCTACCTAATGTAATCAGCCTTCTCGTGAAAAGCTCGCGTTTGCGGAATATCCGTGCAAGAAAGATCAAATATTTTAATACGTTTCCTTCCCACGAGACGTCGTCGCCGGGACGGGCAAATTGGCGCCCGCGATCGACCGCTCGCGCGCGCGAGAGAGACTCGATTTCAAAGATAGCAATCGGGAATTTAGCGCGCTCTGCGCTCGAGATTCCATAAAGAGCAACGAGTGTGTTGCACCGAGCCTAATGTCGCTGCACCATCACATTCTTCGCACTCTTCGCACGTATGTAACACGCCACTAGCGAGATCGCACGCACACCATCGCGCTACTTAGCCTTAATTAGCTTAGTCCAGCTTAATGCATCGAGATCACCGAGCCTTTGTCTCTCTCTCCTACACAGATCTCTCGCACACACGTACACATCGTACACACGTTTCTATGTACACGCGCACCTACCGGCTTCACGTAGCATAACGCCGCATCAGCGAGTATGTTGAATGTCGAACACTTTCTCCCGTGGCGGTATATCGGTATATCGGTATATCGGTAATGCCTCGATTTATCGCTCGGTGCTTAGCCCCGTTGCTCCAGATTCTTCGGTCGGATCGGATCGGCTCGATGTACGCGATATGAATTAGTCCCGCGCGTTAATCGCGAGCGTGAACGAGCCCGGTCGGGAATTGCTTCGCTGTTCGATCGTGTTGTCGATCGGCGTTGCGACGAAGCGTACCGCGCGCTTCGGTCTCAGCGATGAAGTCACGAGCCGATTTTTTTCCATCGAATTCGAATAGATAAATAAATAAAAATTATATATATACATATATAAGAGGAGGGGGGGAGGGGGGAGAAAGAGAGAGAGAGAGAGAGAGAGAGAGAGGCGGCTGGCACTATACACGATGTCGGATTACGCGGGAGAAATTAAACCAACAAACCGCCCGCGATAAATCATTTCGAGAAGCAATTAGCCGCGGCAGATCGGTTATTACGTACTCGAGCGCGATCCTACGCCAGATGCTCGAAGCATGTGTGTCCCGACACACGAGCGTCCAGTTGAAATGCAATTTTCGAACGGCGATTCCGCCGTCGTAAAAGACAACGCATGTCGTGTCTAAAAGCGCACGGAGCTCCAACTGTCGGGCTTCCGGTTTTAATGGCCAACACGTCGCACACCGACTGAATAAAGTAATTCATTATTGACGTGGCAGCAAACGCGAGTGCATTACGTACAATGTTTAGCTATCGGAGATATGTCGATATCACCTCCGCGAAATTTTCAGCAATTTATTTGATAAACATGTCGGCAGAGGGAGAGAGTAGGTCAATTATCGGAGATAATTCCCTGAAACGGAAAAAAAACGTTGAAATCTCTCTCTCTCTCTCTCTCTCTCTCTCTCTCTCTCTCTCTCTCTCTGTCTCTCTCGCGGATATCGCGATCCATTTCGATGAAAGATGCGATACGCGAGATGCGAGGCCGATATCGGCCGATCGCAGCGCGATAATTGGTTTCGTTCTTTGGAAATTTTAACGAGCAGACGAGTTGACTTTCTCAAAACCGCGCTCGGCTCTCATATGCACGGTCGCATTCCGTAATCACTGCGGGTTATCTCTCGGCGTTGCGCAACCGCGGGTGTTGTATCCGCGCATATAAAATAGACGCATTAACTGGCATGAAGTGCACGTGCGATTACGGTCCCGCGAGTCCTACACCGCTGACAGAACGTTAAATTGGCTCGTGTGTCCCGCGTGTTCTTTCGGACATTTACGACTCTGCGCCGACGAGGGAGGAACCGGTTGCTTCCGCGAATGATTTTTCGAGCTGTGTTTACGGTGAAATAATGCGAGCCATTTTGCAGACTGCAGGCAATCGCGCTCGAGTGACACTAAAGACACCCTGAAACGACTCCCCGAGGGATGCCCCCTCGCCTTCCCGACCTTGCTCGTTACGTTAGGAGTTTTCTTTTGCGCAATCGGAACAGTCGACATGTATGTTACGTAATTGTCTGGATTTCACACGAGAAGCGCGCCCACCCGCAGTCACCCACAGCTCAGTAATTATTAAACAATTGATAAGAACAAAATTTTTCAGGTAATATGTGCAGATGCAATGTGTTAGATAAATTTGCCCATCGAAAATTGAAACTACCTCTGTCTCGAGACATTTCTTTAATATCTTTTCACATATATTCAATCGTAAATAATATTGATACATGTCGATTATTAAATATGGCGTAGCTTATATCACTTTCGTGGCATCAGAAATAAACGAAACGAAATGAACGCGCCCGACGAGATCAGCTTGAAGTGCCTCCAATAAGCATAACGATCACAAAATCTCGCGTCGCGTACCGAGCTGTCGGTAGAACGAAAAGAAGATTCCGTGCGCCCGCAGTAAGGAACGCGCACATTCCAGCGGGCGCTCGAATAATTCCGAAGGACGCGGCAGCGTCGAATACGAGACACGATGCCGCGGTGATTTGTTTTCGGTGTAAAATTCGCAATTCTCCTCGCGTTCACGGCGGTACACGGCCGCGCGCGGCCGTCGGACGTGTCCGCGGACTGAAAAGGACGTTACAGCGCGAAACAATGACCCAAGTGTCCTCGGGGCGGCCATTTCTTCTGGATTGGACGTTTTTAACGTTGCATCGGCTCCGTACGGCGGAACGGTTAATTTTGAATTTCGCTGCCGGGGCACGTAACCGCTTATACGTAAGAGAGGCGTTTTCGATCATCGAGAGAGGGCGGTCTCTTTGGAGGAGACGGCACGGAGAGAGTGCGTGGTCTCTCGCGAAACTTCATTTCCTCGGCTTTCAAAAAAACTCGCCCGGTACTTGCGCCCGGTTATTGCCCGCGCTGATTTATAAGCAGCGAGAGCACCTTCTCGCGCGACGCACGGGCGAGAAATTCGCCTGTAATCCGCCGAATGCGATTTCGAGTGAAAGCCACAGGAGCTAGAAATTGCAAGCTGAGATAACAAGCAATTAAGACGAATCGAGCGTCGTCCCGTTGTTCCCGTTGTTCCATTGTTCCGCGCCGATTTATCGGGCGAAAGTGAAATTGATCCGCGAAAACATCGTGAACTAACGATCTCTGTGTAATAACTACCGCGAATTAAGCGAGACGCACCGCGTCCAATTAACGTACCGTTAGGAGTTAATGAGCACTTTCGCTGCCGCGCGCACGCGCGCGCGCGCGTGTGTTTTCACGACGCGAGAGAGCGTCGCGGATTTGCCTCCCTCCCCGTTACGGAGAGGGGAAACAAAGCACCGCGGATTTGTCGCGGACAGTCGCGCTAATCAGATTCGTTATTACGTACATACATCCTTGTATAACAAGGGGATTGCGTAATCGGGTCAACTCCTTGAGCCGACGACGGCACGATGTCCAGTTAACGATTGAGGAAGGGAAAGCGAGGGGCGAGAAACGACGACGACGACGACGAGGAGACTATCCAGCGGCGCGCTTAAATGTGGCGCTTGATTGTCGCTCTCTTAATGCCAATAGGAAATGACTCACTCCTTAACGCCGCAATGATATCACTCGCGAGTCGTGCGACTGTGAGCGAGCGAGCGAGCGAGCGAGTGAACGTGCGCTGCAAGATCATGATCCGATACACGAAGTGGGTAGGTAGGTAGTCGAGCGTGGGCTAAACCTCTGTACTACTATGCCGATTCTCGCCGACGCCATTTGCGCTGGCTAAATCGCGTTTCGCTCATTTACAATGTTATCCAGCTCGCTCGCTCACTCGCTCTCGCGGGATCGCGATTGCGTAATTGTGCCATTTGCGGACATTATCCCATTTACGAGCCGCCGATGCCGCGAAACAAGCTCGAGAGAGAGAGAGAGAGAGAGAAAGAAAGAAAGAGAGAGAGAGAGAGAGAGACGCGGACTCTGTTTAAAAATGACCTTCAGCGAGAAAGCGCGAAAGTAGTTTACGGGGTAACAAGATGAGAGAGAGAGAGAGAGAAACAAGCCGGCGCCTTCTTTGATAACTGTGCGTGTTGGCAAGTTCTGCTTTGGAATCACGGGAGTCTCCAGTGCCAATTACGTGTAGAGAAGTAGCGTCTGTACTTTGTGAAAGGCTCATTTGTGCTCATACATAAAGATAGTTTCGTGTTGGCAAATGGCCGCCGCCGCTGGGACAGAACTGAAAGAATAGAACTTCCGAGGGGATTACTGTGAGATAAGTAATCCAACTCGGAGGGATCTTGCGCGGATATGACTTTTCTCCGGCGGATCAGCGCGCTAGAATGCTCCGGAGCGACGTAGCCGCATAAGTAATCTTTGTCCTTCGCTTTAATATATGCGGTATCAATAACGGTAGCCACTGGAGTGGCTAGCATAGATCCGAACGATTAGGAGCGTATGCAAGTCGATGAGCGCAAAATCGTGGCCCTCACAGGCGTCTCGTTGCTCGCCGACGTAGGCGTTTCTTATAGGCGGCGGAACGTCGATTGTGCACCCGGTATCTGTAATTATTTAGGTCGCCGACTGTTGAGCAACGTGAAACGCGAGTCGCGCCAGGACGGCGGCGCGGTGGCGACAAGGCGGGACGATGGTTGAGCGTCGCTGATAGTTTTATTGGCGCATACGTTATCCTCGATTAACGAGGAAAAGCGCCTCATTAGGCGGCGGCGGCGGCGGCGATGTTCTCCAAATCGCATGGCGTCATTGTTGCACGCGAGAATGCCGAAAGGATTTAGCCGGGCGATTTTCCTCAGAGCCAGTCACCAAGCCGGTCTTGCATGCGTCTCCGTCTTCCCGGCCGTCAACGCGCTGAAGAAAATTGTAATTCTCGCGCGCGCGCGCGGTAAAGTAAACGCTTATTAAATAACGCATAAATAAGATCTTTCTCGTCGCGGGTCGAGACGACGTCGAGGCGTCGGAGTTATTGCTGCCGGGGCACAAAGGCTGCGGCTCGTCGCCTTAAATTATATTCCGCGATTCTTAACGAGGATGAAGGGGGGGGGGGAGGGGCGACCGCGCGACTACACCGCGCGCGAGAGAACGCGCGCTGGTGCTCGCGAGAGAACGCGGTAATAGCGAGTTAATAGCCGGCGCGCGATTTCGCGCGCGCGCGCGCGCGCGAGCCCGCCGGCCGTGTCGTGTCCTACGCCCGGTACCGATCCGCTATCTCCTTGCGGTGGAACACTAATATCGGCTACGATGATGGATGTCGTGTCGGGGCAACCGTTTGCGAGAAACCGTGCATCGCACGGCCCGGTTGCATACCGGTTCCCCACGTAGCGGGCGCGCACATCGAGCATTGTGCCTTATTACCGGGCAGAACAAACCGTCATATTGTATCCCGCTGTCGTTCGTGAAAACGTACTACGTAATAGGTGCAAAATGTCCGTGCGACTGGCAGCCGTACTATCTAAATCACACTTGTCTGTTTGCAGAGGAAACGTAAATAATTCGACTAGCCGGCGGCGGCGGCGGCGCGGCGTTGCGCTGTTCTTTCGGCGCACGCTTCTGCATATTACGCGCAATCTTGTTTACAAGTTTTGCAGCGTTCGCGTACCTGTGTTATGTTGCGTTTTCCCGACGAGAGAAACCGTGGGATTTCCGATGCGTACATTCCGCGAAAATGATTAGACGTTCGTGCGTGCGTCCACGTCCACGTGGAACCCTACCGGGTGAATCTACGAACGAGTTGTTACCATAAGTGCCTTTGTCATAAAGCACGGCGTAAGCGATCCGGCCCGCTTGTTGGATTTATGATGCTGCGGAGATATTCGAGACGGCGAAATGCGCGAAAGCGTGTCTCCAAAGATCGCGGCTGTATATCGCAACGAGGTGATGAGGTAAGAGAGCGATTCCGGAGCAAAGGCGGCGGGTGGAGGAGCGTCGGGACGTGGTGAGAGGGCGAGAAGGCGGTGGAGAAGGAGCAGCAGGAAGAAGAAGCAGAAGTGGATCTACATAAGAGATCATGACTCGAGCGCTAGCCGAGTTTCGCCGCGCGGCCAGAGAGGAGAAAGTTACCAGGAACTACCTGAATCTGCCCGATTGGCAGCCCTCCTTGCGCCTTTTCCACGGCCTGCGCATTGTAGTCACGAACGTGCAACCATAGCAGCAACAATACCCCTCCTTTTCCTCCTTCTCCTCCTCCTCCCCCGCCTGACACAACGAGCCTTTGTTCGCTTCTTCTCTCTCGCTCTCTTTCTCTCTCTCTCTCTCTCTCTCTCTCTCTCTCTCTCTCTCTCTCTCTCTCTCTCTCTCTCTCTTTCTCCTGGCGTGCGGGTGGTTTGTTCTATTCGCGATACTTGCCGCATGTTCTCCATCTTCGTCATTATTTTATTTTCCCTCTCTTATTTTCGTGTTTGTGGCGCGCAGCCACAAAAAAGCCGCTCTTCGCGGAAATTGAACGACTTGGCACGCTTGGAACGCTTCGAATCATCTGGATATTATTACGTCGTGATATTCAGGCGATTGTTAATTTTAATTTTAGTATTTACGTTCCATCGGGCGACGTTATTTTCGCGTCGGCGCATCCTCAGCGATCTTCCGTTTTACACAGAGTTCCTTTAACGAGAGCGCCCCGGTGATCTGCTTCCGATATGTATCCAGAGATCAATTCCTCGTTCGATAAAATATGAACGTGGAGCCGAGGCGTACGAGACACGACGTAAAGCGAATTTCTGATTCCGACCCAGCGTACTCATTCGCACGACACGGAGCTGTTAATTCAGCAGTTATTCTTTTCACGCGTCGTCTTCCTTCGCGATCGCGTCGCTCCGTCCCGTCGCTCAGACCCGGCTCAACCCCTGCTGATCTTAATCTTGCGCCATTAGTCGCAATTAGTCCCCGCAATGAATTTTCTATGAGCGAATAATCAGGCGCGCCTGTACACGTAACTCGGGAACGTCGTCGGGCAATTACGCTTTCATGTTCGGGAATCGACGATCCGACCGAACGACGACGACGACGACGACGACGACTCGTAGGGAACGCCGATCAGGGAGAGCCGATCCGATCGCTGTTATTGAGGCTTTTCGAAATCGCCGGTCTGCTTTCATGCCGACGGCTGCTGCCGATTTCGAAGTGCGCCTAATCGGCGGATCGTACCGGTTCGCGGAGTTTTGCTTAATGAACTGCGATTGCAGTCATGCAAATCTTCTTAATTAACGGCGGCCCACGATCCAGCCGTGACTCAATCGTAATCGCGACCGAACGACCGATCGTCGTTGTATAACTCGTCGGATCGCGCGAACCATTGTTAGGGATCCTCCTTACTTCCTCGGAGCCATTAGGCCTAGTCACTTCTACGACAATTAATTAGACTGACCTTTCTTTATAGAGATTAATAGCGTGCCATCTGCGCACGCGCGAGGAGTGTACGTTCTAATCTTAATTCGAAAGATCAAAACTCGCTTTCGGCCGATCCGGACAATGTCAGATCGTGCTCTCCGTTTCCCGCCGCTCCCGGTTCCCGCGACAGGAACTCATTCTCCACGACACATCCGCGACGACGTCCGCGCAACAATATCGATAATTAATCGGTAATGTCGTTTCGCCGGTCGTAAGTAACGCCTACCACGCGGCGAACCGGCTCGCAGCATCGGACAGTTATTAATAATTACACTTTCGAGACCGGTCAGATCGGCAGATACGTTCGGACGTTCGGCTGATTTGTCAATACGCGGCGAGTAATGTGTTCGGCCGCCGCGTGGCCGAATCCTGATTACGATATTTGTTCGCTCGCGGACCTGCAATGCCCCTCGCGCGATAACGAGATGTTGATTATATTGTCGTATACGTCGCGCCTGATTGACGATATTATCAATGTACGCGTCACAATATAGTAAATATAATATAACGCGGATATTACGCACACGCGTGTCGCTGAGATGCGCAGGCTGTCCCGCGATTTTTTACGCGATAACGTGCGCGTGCGGTCTTATCACAGAGTAACGATAAAAATTGACGATGCGGCTCATGAAGCGATACATTTACATCACAGGAGGCAGTTGCATTAATAATTCCACTTTCGCTGTCAGGCAGATCAGATGATACACCGAAATGTTCGCGCAGCCGGTTGCGCGCGTTCGATAAGGCTCGGTGCGCCATGGTTGAGAGAGAGAGAGAGAGAGAGAGAGAGAGAGAGAGAGAGAGAGAGAGAGAGAGAGAGAGAGAGAGAGAGAGAGAGAGAGAGAGAGAGAGAGAGCCATAACTGCGATATTTATATTATACTAACGCGACTTATGACGTCAGGTTAGATAAGCGGGCTATATTCCAATAAAGACGAGAGCTCTCTCTCTCTGTCGGGGACGTTTAATATATCGTACGCTACTGTTGGATTACTCCTTTCGTACGATGTCGTAAATTCTCGAAACTTTTTAGTAGTAAAGTAGAAGGCAGAATTGTCCCGCTTCCTCCCGACTATAAATTCCACGGGGATTCTACAGGACGAATTGAACAGGTTAGCTTCCTCCCGGACTATCAATGGCTTTTGAATTATGAGTGTTTTAAGCTTAAGAAATTGAGCGAACAGGGCTTCAGGGATAAAAAGGGAAAGGAAAAAACAGGGGAAATCTTACTCTCGGCATAGTTTAGACCAGAGATTACTTCGATAGAATCTTAATGTGAGGCTCAGACATCGATATGTTTAATGCTGTGCATTCATAGGCGAGCTCACTGCTCGTAATTATTGTCTGTTAATACTTGTTTGCGCGACAGTTATTAATTGCAACATGTCGAAGTGCGCGCATCGTTTGTCAACGTATGGCGATTAATGGCTTTTGCCGTGTACTGTGTGTACATTTGGTACGAGAGTATACATTCTGCCAATGTAAACTCGTAATACTCTTAAATGATTGCCAGACGTTGTCGGTTGTGTTGATATTCAATGGAACTATGTTGCATCTACGTGGCCGCGCGACGGCGACGTGTGCGCTGTCAAAACTTTGTAATCTGTCGAAAGCGCCTGCGTCCTGCGACAAATGAATCTCTAAAAGAACATCTCAGTTGGCGAGAACGCGCATCGTACGCGCGACTAATAATTGAAATAACGAAAATTGTCACGCAAACGTGACACGCGAAACACCGTCTGTTTCGTTACGCCGTGATCGCGTTACGCGCGATTGGCATTGGATGAAAATTGATTCAGCACGCGTGTGCCGAGCAAACCGAGCCGAGCAAACATAATGGATCGCGAGTTTTCCAAGCCGCGCGCGGTGTATCGCAAGTAAGTCAGATAGTATCGTGCAAGAGCGAGCCCTCGGATGTGTTGCGCGTCGTCGTCTCGTCCAACACACGTTCACCATTGTTACGTGGCACGGGAGGGGGCAGGCTAACCGTCAGCATGCGTGTACAAGATTAGTCATTGATTTCCGAGCTAAACCTGTGGTTAACGGACGAGCGCGTGCGATGCGGAGATTCCACGGCGTTGGGTTTAACTATGATTCGTGTAATGACATCCGAGAGAGAGAGAGAGAGAGAGAGAGAGAGAGAGAGAGAGAGAGAGGAGAGAGAGAGAGAGAGAGAGAGAGAGAGAGAGAGAGAGAGAGAGAGAGAGAGAGAGAGAGAGAGAGAGAGAGAAAGGGAGATCAGAGTTAAACCGTATCTTCCGTTTCAGCGCATGAAACCCGCATTTACTTCTTCCACCTGAAATGATATAATAATACGACTGTCTGTCAATACACGAACGCGTCCACCGCGGTGAGAAGCGCCGTTCTTCTCGCGCGACGACGCAAGTCGCACGCCGAGCGGGTGGCGCACCTACTTTGACGCAGAGAGACTCGGCCTCGGCTCGGCACGGACATTTAGCCGATAATTGCATGTCCATTTTTAATAATGCAAATCGACTCGACCTCGGACCTGTTCTCTCCGTCTTGGTATTTCCGTCTGTCTGTTTCAGTAGTCGCGCTCAGGAGCACAGCCGCCCGCCACCGTGTAGTCTCCCCGACATATTTCCCTCGTCGTCGTTTCTTTTCCTCTCATCCTTCGCGCAATTATCTACCTCGAGGATTTCCGCCGACGCTCACGCGAGCGTCCCCTTTTCTTCGAATTTTCGGAAAATCCGCCGCAGCGACTCAAAGACAATCGTGTCCGTCTATCGCGCCCGTCCATCTTGTCTGCGCGTTCTATCGTCTATCTCCTGCCGCCGTGGCTAATTTACGTAGCGCCTCGTGCGTGCGCAGCGTTATCTGAGGAGATAACTTTTAATACACTGGAAGAAGCTTGAGAGACATCAGCAATTTTCGGTCAAGGGTTGCGAACTTCATTCGGTGCTTTGACGCGCGCGCGCTTATCTCGCGACACGCGATCCATACGGCGACGTTCGCTGGCGTTTCTCATCCGGGACGATCGCGTGATTGGCCCAGCAGTCGCGAGGGAGATCGCCAGAGAGCTGGAAAAGAACGGACGACTTCGTGCCTCCGATATAGGAGATAGGAGCTTTGTCTCTGATCGCGCTGTCTCCGCTCGGGGGAACCCACGTGTCCCTTCCCACGTAGTCCACGATCGCGGATAATTGTCGGTTTAACTATCGCTCGAGCGCTGCGCTGCGCGCGCGCGCGCACTCGCTCGCTCGCTCGCTCGACTGTGTACACACGTTTCCGACGTCGGAATATCTTTTCACGCTCGTGCGTCGTGCGGCACGTATGCAATTAGAAATTTCCTTTCACCGGCTCGTTGACACTAATCACGCGGCCGTCCCTGTCCTTCCCCGTGCTTTTTCTCGCTACCTCTCGCTCGCTCCCGTGCCCGTACCTCGCGCCGCGCGCGCGATGGGTACACAACCTCGGTTGTCCGTTCGGCGCTTGTGCACGAGAGGGACAGAGAGCGATTGCCTTAACGATCGCCGCTAAATTCCAATTACGCAACGTTCAATTATATTTCCCCATCGCGCGCGCAACGTGGTTGACGAATTTTCGCGCGCTCGGGTCGGACGGCAGCTAATTGGCGGCTGCGGTAATTTACATAGACCTCGTTTAATTCACTCGCGAAGGTTTCCTTAGCAGCCTCCGTTCTCGTTCACACGAGCGAACTTTGCACAGTCTCGAGAGAGGGTATTTATTAAATGCAAAAGAAAAAAGAGAATTGGATATTTGGGAACACAGGCGCGATTACATGTAGGAAAAAGTAATAACGGCTTGGAAGGAAAGGTGTGGTATTACATGTTCGTGTTCGAGCTTCGCTGCACCAACAGAAACGAACTTCGGGATATTAACGAAATCTCGCAAAACCTCGACGCGCGCGTTTTTGTTCGTCCTCTTTCGCGGTAGCTCCATATTATTAAGGATTATTCACTCTTAATGACAGCCTCAAGCGTCCGCGAAGTATGACCGTTGCTGTCGGCGGTAATCCACGTGAACTAAGCTCGCTCTAAGAGCTCTAAGAGCAAACGAAAGATAAAAAGATTCTTGTTTGTGCGCCTCGCGCCAGTCCGAGAAGAAACGATTTTTCTTCGACCATTCTCGATTACTGTGCTGAATTCGCCGCGCGGCTTCTCCCTCTCCCTCGTTTTTTCTCTTTCTCCCGTCGCGTTTCGCAATGCATCGACAACGACTTTAAAATTGCCGGCGATATCACGCGAAATAGTAGAACACGGAATGGTACATATCGCCGATATATAATTAACCCAGAAATTAAGCGAAAATTGTCAGCCAAAAAAAAAAGAATATAAAGCAGTTTTCCGCGCAACGTGTAATTTGCGCGGAACTGCGCGAGCGTAATTGTATATTTCTTTCATCGAACGACGGCGCTTTCGCGGAAGCCCTCGCGAGTCATTCGCGGTTATCGGTCCTCTCATTTGCCCATCGAAAATAAACCCATCGGTGGCACCGCTTTCGCGAATACCGTTAAGCACTCTTTTCCACCCCGCGCCGCTACCACCGTCGCCGTGTTATTAGGGATTCGGGAGGAATTGCCCCACTTCTAACGACTCCGCCCGGGAGGATAAATTCCAAGAGGGAACCAGCTCGTCTCTGTCTCTCGTGGCGATTCGGAAACGCAGCGCCGAACCGATTCTCACGGATCGCTCAAAAGTGACTCTCTTCTCTCTTCTCTCTCTCTCTCTCTCTCTTCTCCCTTTCCTTCTCTGGCTCCCGCTGAAACGATAATAGACACTCGAATCCGTGGCTCCCCATTTCTCGCTCGCGTCTCATTTCGCCGTGGCGAAGCAAACGAAACGGACGAAACAGTCATGGCTGTGGAAGGAACGAGCGATGGCGTGGCACGCTCTAATCTCGGGCCAGCGACTAATCGCGATGGGCCCGTAGGCACGCAACGAAAACAATCAACGGAGGTAGGATATGAGGGTGGAAGAGCCGCTGCTTGCTGCTAACGTTGCTGCTGCTGCTGCTGCTGCGGCAGCAGCAACAGGTATCGGCCCGGCCGCGCAACTACCGTGGGGTATCGATGTCTCGACGGGGTACGGCCCGCCGACGAAAACGGCATAGACGTATATTTTGACGACTGAAAATCGCCGGCTATCGCCGTACGAGCGCCCGCGGGGTTAGCCGACGGGAGAGCTTAGTCTCGCTCTCTCCCCCGACTCGACCGGTCGCGATATATTCCGAGAGAACAGTTCCGTTCCGTTCTCTCGTTTAAGGATCGAGATTAACGGCAGCTCCGGCAGCTCCGACTAGCTCCTCTCTATTATTTCCTAAGAGATTCTCGACGTCGAGTATAACTGCACGTTCGGCTCGCTCGCTTTCGGTTTCGTTTCCGATGACTCGCAGGTGCATTAAGGCACGCGGGCGTTTCGCCCGATTTCGGCCGGCGGACGTACGTATATACGCGCCGCGCCGGCGGATTCATTCAAATTATAACACACACACACACACATACCGGGGCGGAACCGCGAATTTTCTGTCGATTCGCCAGATGGTAATGAGACGGAATTAACGAGCCGTGCGAGCCGCGTCTCGGTTTTTCGGTGGCTCTTCCCTTTGGGAGAATCCCGTGTCACTACCCCTCCTCGCGCTCCTCCGCTCTATATATACGCTACCCTCTCTATTCGTCTACTAATTTTACGGCGCGACTATTAAGCACGATCTGCGGCACGCATATCTCAACGATCGACTCCGCTCCTTTCTCGTCTGGGATATCGCGCGCGGCGCACTGTAATAACACAAATGGCAGGTTCCTCCTTTCAAACGGCGACGGTCTCGACGTTGAACGTCAGGATGCACGGGCGGCCACATTCCAGATGGAAATCGCCGTTCCGGTGTTTCTCGTTTGTCATGCTTCCTGTCCCGACGCTGCTACGTCGAGTGCGCGCGATGGAGCTCGAGCGTTCCTCTCCCCTCCGCGCGCTCTGGGAGAATCGCTTCGAATTACGGACAATTTAAAAAACACTAAATTCTCCCACCCTCCGCGCGCCGCGCCGCCGCGTGAAAAATACGACCGCGGCTGAAAATGATGATTTATTGTTGGAGGACACACGTTGTGCTGTATTAATGTTCACTCGTTATACCTTGTATATGTTAATGTTGACGTTGTTTCTTTACTGTCGCGTACACTTTCTACAGCCAAGTGTACCAAGCTCCGAGCCCGACCGAAAGCGCCGTTCCGCGCGCGCGCAATTCAAAGAATTTATTAAAGTTACTTTGGAGTTCTATATAAAAATCTTACAAAACACGTATAACTTGAATTTCTCGGATTCCCGATGTTGCTCATTAAATAACGAGTTATTATAACGAGCCTCGGGCGCCGTTATAACTTACAGTTAGTCTAACTTTAGATGTTCGAGTTCCTCTCAAACATTACGTCTCGGATAAAGAATAAACTTTTCCATACGGCGGTGCTGAATACCTTTCGCGTTACGGCTTCGTTTACCGAGCAATTATTTCGAGTATGTACTTCTGTTGCGCGTGTGAGACCGTTCAGTCGATCGGCCGACGATCAATTATTACGTTTGATGCTAGATCTCGTTGCAGTAAAACCTAACGGTACACCCCGTGCGAACGGAAAACGGAGATAAAAGGCGGTGGGAAGGAGAGAGTGAGAGCGGTCGTAGGATAAAAGTACGATTCCTGCCGACGTCAGAGACAGGAATCGATTCGCAACGCTGGATACACGCGAGAAAATGTAAGAATCTGCGCTACTTTTTTTCTTCTCATTGCGCTAAGCTATGCGACGATTATACGAGTAATTTCGAAATCGATTCCCGTCACCTCGTTCTTATCGCATCGACCATTCACAGAAGCTAGAGACGAAGATTCCACACGCGCGACTATTCTCCGTATAAAAAATTCACCGCACTTTCCCCGAACGCATTATATCGACTTCCACGGGTCGAATTACGGGGAATAATCTCTTTTTATTTTTGTTCGTGCTCTACCACGTGGAAACAACCGAGAAAGACAAATTTAGATAAGTGGAATTATTACCGCGTTACTCACCAGTGTCCGTGACTTCCTTAACTACTTTTCAATAGAGATAGAACTGAAGAGAGGGGGAGGGGGGAGAGAGAGAGAGAGAGAGAGAGAGAGATGACATGAGCTACACTCGCCTCGTCCTGCTAAGTCCGTCACACTCTCGAGATATTGGATCGGCAGGCATTATATATCTAACGTTATTCGTTTCACCGCTGCAGAAGAGAGGTGTCTACGCTTGACAAACGAGAGTTATAAGTGCGATCGTATATCAGCGCGTTCGGCAGTTCTATATTTGATATCGCTGACGTCGCGCCTATTTTCCTTATGCTCCGAGCGAAAGGACCTAGAGCGTATGACAGAACGACGGCAGCTGCGCCTTTCTTGTTTATGCGCAAAAGTTTGCGCGATTCGATAGCGAGAGAGAGAGAGAAAGGGGGGGGGGAGATTAATGCGCGATACCTTGAAGAATCGTTCGCACGACTCGCGCATACGCGAGTTTCGTGCGCTCTGACACGATTATCACTGCGAATCAAACCCGACGCATTTGCGTGCCGTACACGCACGGTGCGCATACGGTATACTCTCTCGCGTGGATACGGTCGTGCGCCGACGCGCGGTTACAGCTCGCTCAATTCCGTTTCCTTTTCCTCGCTCGAAGTTCAATGCCTCGCCGACGTCGCGACTTTCTCTCGTGGCGCGTTGGAGGGCCGTGTGGCGTCTATACGGATTTATTAGGGAGTTTCGTAGCTCGCGCGATAAATTACGGATTTATTGGGCAAGCAGGCGGATAGCAGACAGCTTCGTGGCACGAAAGTGGGATAGCCAGCGAGGCGAAACGCGAGGAGGTACTTTATCGTCATCGCCTTCCGCGGGAGTCCCTTTCGTACCCTGTGTGTGTGTGTGTATGTGTGTGTGTGTCCGCCGATTAGAAATTACAAAATAACCAATCAAATCAGCCTCTATTGCTTTTAATTATGCACGGTCTCTTTTTCCCTCCTTTTCTTTCTCCTCCTCTTTGTCTCTTTTTCTTTCGTCCTCATCCGCCCATGCGCTCTCTCTCTCTCTCTCTCTCTCTCAACCGGATAATAATTCCGGGGTGTCTTTAGCACACACACGATATTTCAGATCGATATAATTTGTGGTCGCCGGTACATTTCCGCGGGGCTGCGCTTTAAACGTAAATCTCCTCGTTAGTCCTGCCACGGACGAAGGTGTTGCGAATTAGGTGCCAGTACCGTCGCGATAAATTACGCGGGTTTTGTCTCTGTTCACTTAGTTTATGGTTCTTGACTGCACTCGAGGCCGCGGTGTATGTGAAATGAGTATCATTAACGGTATTGTAATATACTTAAATGATATATTAACACCAGCACTCTCTGCGTGGGAGGGAGGATACTTCATCGACGATATCTCCCCGCCATCGGATATATTGATACACTGCTTTGCAGTATTCGTGATGGAGTTGCGAATAGATACGAATCCGATCGATCGGGCATCGATCGCTTCACACGGATACACTGTGGTGTCGAAATTATGATGTAATCGCTTCGATTACGTCGGAATGTGAGCCTGCCGGAACGGTAGTAAGTTAGGCGGCAAGATAAATATCGGCGCTCGACACATCGGTCGGTTAAAAGTTAATATCCGACGCGACGCGAGATGTATCCCCCCCCTTCCCCTCGCGTTGAACCGTTTCGTAAAGCCTTTATTTCGACGAAGACGTTTAATTGCAGGCGAGTAGTCGCATAGGTCGGACCCTCGGATCGGTTCCACCGAGATATTCCGCATATTTCATCCCGCGGTCCCGGATTATCGGGATTAACGGTCGCGCCGCGTCGATTAGAAATTAAAAATGGCCATAATTAAAATACCCGTTAATTAATTCGGAATATGAATTGATTACCGAGCGGGACGGAAGGACATAGCGTCGCTCATTATTCCCGACTAATTTGTGGTCGCGATCGGGACCTCGATCGGGGGCTCGAAGAGAGAAAAAGAGGAGGAAGAAGGAGAGAGAAATAGAAAAGTGAAACATGTGCGCAAGACGAATTCCTCCGATTAGGATTAACCTACTTTTCCTCCTCCTCCTCCTCCTCCTCCTCTTCGTCTCACTATTTATTATGAACATAACGTCACGAAGTTGCGTCCCCCTTGTTTCGAATTCATAGCCAAATGAAATCGATATCGGAAGAAGACTTCTATTAACCCGGGCTGTGTGTGTACGCGGCGATATTTCACTCCTTCCGTCCGCCCGCTGAACAAAACGGGCCGGCCGCTTAAACGATATAATTTTCATAATTAACCGCGGACAGAAAGACGCGGATTTATCGCTTCACTCCTCGACCTCAGATTTGCTCGTTTCTCGCGCGCGGTCGCGCGGTACGCGCGGACGGCGTGTATACGAAGGTGTAAAAATACCCGAGCCACATCCGAAGCACCGCGCGCGCGGCAGCACACTCCTGCGCGCCAAGCGTGCGCTAAAAAATTGCCGCGCGTTCCGCAGGAGCCGTTTATTCCTCGCGCTCCCTCGCTCGCTCGCACGTTCCCGCAGAACGCGAGGTGGAATTCCACGGTGGCGCGCGGGCGCTCTTCTTTCTCCCTCGCTAATTTCTCATCGAGTTCCTAGGCGGTTACCCGTCGAGGCGTCCGGTGGGTGGTGGAAACGGCGAACGCGCGGAGGAAACGGTCACTCGAGAGCCGTAGAAGGGATCGCGCTGGAGGAGGCAGGGAGGGCGAGAGGGAAGCCGGCAGACGGATTCCTTCGATTCAGTTCGGTTCGAGTTAGCTGGATTTGGCGAATACGGCTCGTTTGTAGTCCGCCGAGGGCCCCGCGGCTACCGACTGTTCCCTCTCCCTCTCGTCCTCCCTCGTCCTGCTGCGATTCGAACCACGGAACCGAGCAGAACGGAACGAACGAACGAACGAGCTACCTGCCAGTTCTGCCAGACGGATGTTGCGTCTCGGCCGGAGGAGAAGCTGAGTGGAAACGAGGCGGAAAGAGGAGGAGGAGGAGGAGGAGGATGAAGAGAAGGTGGAGGAAAGGACGTACGGACCTGTTGTTCGTAACACGTGTTTGCGTGAACCCGTCCTCCGTGTCTCTCCCGTGTCCGCGTCCGTACACGGCCGTCTATAGAGACCAGGCGAAGGCGAAGGCGAAGGCGAAGGCGAAGGCGAAGGCGACGATGTATTACCAGCGGTGACAGTCCATCTCCTCCTCTACCCTCCACGTATTTCGCTCTTTCCTCTCCTTCTCATCTGCTCCCGCCGCTCCAGGGAAATGAGCAAATAAAGGGCGGCACCGCCGGGCGCCTCGTAGCATTTGCTCCAGATTTCGGAATGCGGCTCCGAACGAGTCTCGCTCGGAGCTCGGTGTTAGGCGCGGGAGCGCGCGGTCGTAGATCTCGGAAAGAGAAATTCAAGATGGAAGGCAAGAGCGGATTCCTCGCGCGGGGGATTTTTCAAGGGACTTGAGCACGCGGAAAGAAAATGAAACTTCAACCACGCGGGGCGATACAGAGGCAAAAATGTCCGTCTTCCCTTTTTTTTTTTTAATTTTGCGAAGGGTTACTCAATGAGGGATTGACCTAAGAAAGCGGACGGGAGGGTGGGCGCAGCATTGTTTAATAGTTGACGGGTGCGACAGAAAATTCCGCCTAGCGCAGGAAGAAAGAGGTGAGAGTCTCTCAAGAATGTAGATATACACAGTGCGCGCATCGACAATGAGCGCGTCAGATCTGAAGTGAGGGCGAGGGAGAGAAGGAGGAAGTGTAGTAAGGGCGCAGGAAGAAGGGAGTTCTCGGCCAATGAGGGAACGTCGTGACGGCGGCCATTTTAATGATCGGCCCCAGGTAAACAAAAAGAGGAGAAAAGGGGAGCCGAATGACTTCCAGCCCCTCTCTCTCTCTCTCTCTCTCTCTCTCTTTCTCTCGCTCTCTTTCTCTCTTTCTCTCTTTCTCTCGTGGGGATGCACGCTCCCCGTGAGTACAGTAACCCCTTTACCCGCGTAACGCACACGCACGTGGGCGTGCGAGGGGTGCCGTCGACCAATCATTGGCCCGGGCTTTCTTACGAGGCTCAAGAGAACACCATGGTGTTCCCCTCCGACGTTCTTACCTTTCCCCCGTATGTACACATGTGCGTATACATATCGCGCGTATGTACTCGCACGCGGGTGCGTACGCGCACTCTACAGGGTGTGTCGCGCAAAGTCGGAGTCGGTAGCGCGAACGTGTCACCTCTGATGACTGGCTGCCGACTGGTCTTGTTCGCCGGATCGGAAATTCGATCGGACATCGTTGTTTCCGTCATTTTGAGAGTCACGGGCTAGGCTCACCACGGCGGCACAACTCGGTCGCCGAGAATAGGGGGATGAAATGGAGGAGTCTCGCCCTGCGTGAAAGCGCACGCGACTCTGTCGCTCGCTCGCACCGTATCCAGAGTATCCGAGGTCGGGAGACACTTTTCAACATTTGAGATGTTGGCTCGATAAGCGGATACATTCGCTTCCTTCTTTATACTTGGTAGATGGCGATCAGACGAACATAGAGTGGATACTTGACAAAACCAAAGGACGAAGACGCCGAGGATAGATAGGGAAGCGTTGATTTTGAAATCCACGATCTAAATTGACACTTAAATTAGGAAAAAGGCCATCTTCAAATTTGATTGATTTATCGCATTAATAGAAGTGACAGACTCCGACGAGATGCCCAGATACCTTACGATACACCCTGTATATTCACGCGAGTACTTGCGCGCATCGTCATCGTCACCCTTCCGTTCTCGTTGGCTCGTTATACATTTTATACGGGAAGGAGGGATGGATGGAAAAGTTGTATATCGCGACAAGCCACGATTCGCTGATGAGATTGTGCAAACGGGAGAGGAGCGACGGCTTGAAAAAGCGCGAGGGGGCGGACGGGGAGGGATTGTTCGGGCCGCGATTAATTAATGCACGCGTGTCGCTAACGAGTGCGAGACAAAAATGATCGGCTGCCCGTCTCCCGATTGAAAGACCGCGACATGGCGGTGCGTGAAAACAATTTCTTGCTCGCCGGGTACATTGTCCCGCCTTCTGCTGAGTAATGACTCGCTCGCTCGCGTCGTTTTGCGACAAGATGGAAAGAGAAGGTGAAAGAGAGCGAGAGAGCAAGAGCAAGAGCAAGAGCAAGAGAGAGAGAGAGAGAGAGAGAGAGAGAGAGAGAGGCAAAGAAGAGAAGCCTCGCGTGTGCAAATATCCTAGAGCGATTTCTTGCGATTTCCAAGAGTCGTACCTTTGCGAACCGCTGCGTTGGGGAAGTGAGAGTTTACATCCTGATTGCATGCGGGCCGCGCCGGGCCTGAATATGCTTATAAATATGGATCGCCTGCAAAACACGCGCGTTTTTCGACGCTACTCGAGTCGAGAAACAGCCGTTCGCCGTGTCAGCTGTCGTTTATAGTATCGTCGTTTGTTTAATAGTCGTCGAAGTGTTCCGCGGCTGCTTGCTAAACCGCGTGATCTCGCGTGTACGATTGTTGGCTCGCTTCGTCTCGGGTGATCTCCTTGGCGAAAGCACCAGCGTCCTCGCTACTGCCGATTACGACGGCGAGAAATCGACCGAGCGCACAGATACGCGGCTGAACAGCCACACAGATACGTCGCGGATTGAGCAACCGTGGTGGATTTACGTCTCTACACGATCATGAAAAGCGACATAAGCAGTTTCATTTTTCAGTAGTGCTATTACTTCGCAGTCGTTACCTCGCACGATGACGCTTACGCCGGCGTCTTACGCCGAGCTTCGTAACCCCGATACACGAAAGGGTAAGCGCGTACAACACGCGGTAATCGACCGTCGACGCGACGCGACGCGACGCGACGCGACGCGACCGAACGGTAGCGCGGTAGCGGTCGCATTTAACGTGCGTAAAACGCACGTGCGAGAATACGGGTCATACAATCCGCGCGGATCTACGGCTTCTAGTCTCGCGATTCATTCGGCGCGTATTCGATGGTCGGCGAAACTCGCAGTCCACCGCCGGCCGCGTGCGTCGTCTGCAGCGGGACGAGACCGGGGAACAAAAAGCGCGATATATTTTACACGCCTACCGGAAGTGCGGCGGTGCGCGCCAGGATGAGCGAGCGAGCCGGGAGAGGAAAAGCAGGAGCGGCACACATGGAAGGCTTCGAAGAGAGAATACACACCTCGTGAGAATGGCCGGTCGCGCAACAAGGGGGAGGGTAAACAAGGCCGGGGGAGGGCGCGGAGGGTTTCTCCGTCTTCCTGCGACACTCTACCCTTTCTCGGAGCGATGTGATTTGACTACATTCACACCTACGTCGTTGTCGTGTCCTGGCATCAGCCCAGTCCTTTGAAGCTCGAGGGACCATTGCGCGATGCAGCGCGGTGATTGTGCGCTCGCCTGTGCGCACCGGAGAGAAAAAAGCGTTCTCGCTCTCTCGCTGCAGCGGAACGACCCTTCTCGCGTCGCCGTTGCCACGGCACCGCGTTATGATTATACACGCGTTATGGAGGCACCCTCGCGCGCGCGCGCGCGCGCGCGCTGGCTATCGGCGATTTCGGTCACGTTCGACGTCACCGTCGGTATTCGGTCTGTGCAGCGGCAGCGGTCTGCGCAGAATGTGCGCTGCCGCACGGCAAGCGCAGTTGAAAACATTGTTCCGAGAGCCGACGGTTGCCGATATCGGTTATTAACCAATCAGGCTAATAACCAATGTCGTTTCAACGAGCGTAATGATTATTCGAGTACAAAATGGATGTGAAAAAATGATTCGTCGGATGTGATGTAGCGGCGATGAAAAGATTTTATCCTTATCTGTCCGTGGGACGTAGTACTTGACAATAATTCTTGTAGTCTCCCTCTGAGACCTTCGTCGGTACGATTTTAGGATAGATTTTAGGATTTTAGGAGAAAGATAGACTTTCGCGTGAAATTGAAAAGAGAAAAAGAGAAGGAAGGAACACAATTAGGTCTCCCTCCGGGGCCGGTTGAGTTTTCGAGAATTTTACGTTCCCGGGAATTTTTGCGAGGGTAGCTGATGACTTCAGTGTTAAGTTTGACGTTGTCGGATGCTGTTACCCGCGCACTGGAAATTTCGGGTAAAGTTACGACGCGGATTACTTTCCTAATCTACGGGGGCGTAAATTAATGAAAAGTTACCGCGAACCATTTCCTAAGGTCTCCGCTCCGGAGAAGCGGCGGTACCCGTAAGGTTTTATTAATCCTATTCACGAAGCAGTTCGAGTTACCGGCGCGGAGAAGTACGTCTCGTATAATCTCCCCCGCAGTCGCGGTAGTTCGAGTTTCACGGAAACGCGTCTTCATTAAGCCCTTTCGTGATGCCGGTACTTGGCTCGTTCTTAGGAAAAAAAGGATTGAACCCTGATCCCGATCCGGAATTCCTCGCGCGGACGCGAAGGACACATCCGCCGTATTCTAACGGCGGATTGTTAGACGTCGCGTAGTTTATCGCCGTGTGAGCAACAAGAACGTAACTTTAGCGATCTGACGTACGCGCGGCATGGGTTTGTATTGTAAATTCTTTATTGCTCTCCTCTCTCTCTCTCTCTCTCTCTCTCTCTCTCTCTCTCTCTCCCTCCCTCCCTCCCTTTCTCGTTCTATCCGCCGTTATACAAGTGCACGAGGTGCATTTTTAATCTACATTTGAATCATAAAGAGCGGAACCAGAGCGATATCCGAACACGTTGCTTTCGACACGCTTTCACACGATACACGCGCGAACAATCGCCGAGGCGAAGCTTGGAGCGTAAAATTTAATAAAGCCCCATTCATCGTGTCGTATTATTCGTATTATCTCTATACCGTCGAGTTATCCGGACCGAGCAATCTCGAGGGTCCCGGATTTGATTTAAAATCGAACCAGCCAGTCGCAATCGCGAGCCGCGACAAAACAAATAGCCTGCGCAAAGGTGAATTAATCTGTCTCGGACCCCCCGCCCCCCCCCCTCTCTCTCTCTCTCTCTCTCTAAGCGAAAGCGCGGTCGGTCGGTTCGATTCTCCGCTCGCTCCGGTGCGCTTTTAATGAAATCGTAAAACGCATTTAATAAGCCCGCGAACACTCGATCTCGTCAGAACCCGCGACTCCCGACGTGCTCGCCGTCGAGCCCCGTTAAAAGCGCGTCTCGCAGTTACGGGGGGGGGGTTTTCGGCTTTTCGGTCCGGGACTAATAAACTCGTTTACAATCTCCCGCGTCGTAATACGGCCCCGCCGCGAAATTACGCCGCGATTACACTTCGCTATTCTTGATTTACGTTTGAAAACCGGTAGTACCGGGGGCGCGTACACGCGCTCGCTCGCTTGCGCGCCGCTCACGTACCGCCGCCCATTTTACAGCGCGCTATTCTTGGCTTTCGATTGCGAAATCAATCTCGCTCTCGCTCGTAACCCGGCGCCCGCGCTCTCCTGCTATCGGCCGCGTCGGCTCGGCGTAGTATATAGACGGTATCCGCCGATATAACTACTGTACGTCTCGTAATTCATTAAAGCGGTATTCTTGCCTTTGGAACCCACTCCGACTTGGCGTGGCATGGCGCGGAGCGGAGCTCCGCTGCGTCCTACCGGCTCCTCCGCTCGCGCTCTCGCGCGTGCGCGCGCAAAGGGCGCTCGGAATGAGGCTTTACCTTATGTATTAATTATCGCACCGCGAACGTAGAATATAGTGGCGACGTCGATTGATCCTGCAACGGGCGACCCTTCGCGTACGCTTCCAATTCCCCGAGACCGAGGCGCTCCCGCGCGTCACTTTTTCACCGCCTATGGCCGACTCGGCCGTTGTGTGTTGCTGGCATTGCTGATGCGCCTACAAAATCCAGCGGCGCTGGCGATTTGTCTCTAACGAGCTTTTCACGGCGTGTAATAAAAACGTCAGCGATATTCTTACTCGAGTCATTAAAAGTAGTTATATGGTGGACTCCCTCTTTCTTCCCCCTCCCCCTTTCTCTCTCTCTCTCTCTCTCTCTCTCTCTCTCTCTCTCTCAATTTAGGTCATCAATTATGCGAACCAACTTTGCGTGACAGTAATGACATTTTTCCGAGATTCTTAGACATCCTATCCCCTCCCCCCCTTCCCGCGCTCGTCCATACACCACGTCCCACGACGTACATCGTAACCGTATTCGATTACCGATGCAAACGACGCGGAGCCGAGTTCGGACCGTAATGAACAGTATTTTCTCTCACGCAAGAAAACCGAAGGGGCGTTCTTTCTTAGAGGATTGGCCGCGTCGAAGCCACAAGTGGTATGTGGATGGTACGATATAACTACTGTACATCCCATAATTCATTAAAGCGGTATTCTTGCCTTTGGACTCTGGCCATCAAGGAGTTGCTGTCTCACCGGCTCTCTTCTCCTCCGACTCGCCGCAGTCGGCGCGAAGGAGTCGGGCACGAGGAGGAGCGAGAACAAAAGTGAAACAGCCGGCTGGGAGACGGCCGAGGGACAGAGATGGTGGACGAGAGAGAGAGAGAGAGAGAGAGAGAGAGAGAGAGAGAGAGAGAGAGAGAGAGGGAGGGAGGGAGAGAGAGAGAAAACTCTCGCGCGTGTGCGTGTATTAATTATTATTAGTATCATCGTCTCGACGGCAACTGGCATACCTCTCATTCCTCGGGGCTTCCCAGCGCACCCAAGAAAGCGTGCGCGATGTTTGTCTAATTTTTCTTTCTCTTGGGCGCGTATCGATCGAGGCATCTCGTGCATCCCGACGGATTAGATCGATTCTCTGACTCTTTCCTCCTTTTTTCATTCTTTTTCGCACGTCACTTCAAAAGCGACTCGGCGGCTTGACTCTCGACCGTGTCGTTACGTGTCACGTTCCCCGTTTGCGCAAGTCCTCCGATAGTCGTGCGTCAACGCAATATTCAGCGTGTCGGTGTGTCCATCCTTCATCGATGTCGATAAATTCTCCCGAGCGTTAACGGTGAACATGAATTTTCAAGTATCGCCCCTTGCGCGATGAGAAAGAAAGAGGGGGGGGGGGAGAGAGAGAGAGAGAGAGAGAGAGAGGGCGCGCGACGTTGTTTCGTTTTCTTTGTCTCGCCCGGAGGACTGAGGTCCGCCGGAAGGGAAGCACGTGAAGGGCCCCAAAGATGGCTGATGCTTGTAACCAACACTATCCAGGGCGGCCATTTACGAGACATAAGAAATCCGATACGGGGTTTTGATCTCCATAAGCCCACCCTCTATCGTGTTACCCGTGGACAACGGCTCTCGCCTTCTCGCGGTGCAACAAAGATGGTCTGGGAGGACCTGGGAAGGGAGGGGGAGGGCTCGGTAGCTGGCCGGGAGGGAATCTTCGCGATGTTCGCCATCTCGTCAGCGCCACGAAGGCGATTGCGATCATCTATCGGCGATGCCCCTCCTCGACCTTCTCCTCGAGGTTAATTGTCCACTTTGTCGTTCAAGTGTTCTCCTATCCGTTCGGCGTCCGTTCGGGTGAGGTCGAGGGTGGGAAACCTGCCTCCTCGCGCGCGGCTGAAGGATGCAACGGAAAGGAGAAGGAAAGAACAGCGCGGGGGCGGGGGAGGAGGGGGGGGGAGCGGAGCAGCGCCGGGCGCAGCGCGAACTACTTTGTACACCTCGGTAACGGCATGCAAAATTAACGCGATAAAGTACCGTTGGCCGTTGGGCGCGAGCGGTAGAGACTTGGCAGGAACTTGTACCTGGTCACGACGTCGCCTGGCAACAAAGAGCACGCTACCGTGCCGCATTGTTGCTGGCGGTTTGAGAAAATTGGCCGGTCGGGTACCCACGGACGCGCGCGCGCTGCGTAAGTTCCGAACGGCGCGGCGGTTCGCAGATTAGTATCCGATTACTCGGCTCCTCAGCGAGGTTGAGCGGCGCGTGTCTACAATCAACCGAGAATCCTAAACATTCTAACGCGCGACAGTTCCTGGCATTACCTCAGAGCTTGATCACCGTGCGGTTGCGTCGAACGCTCGGAACGCACGTCGCTCGCGAGGAACTCCGGTAGTCTAGCGAGGAAACTTCACACGTACGCGGACGCGGGTTCACTTGCCGTCGTTCTACGAGCATTCCTACGTACGACAAAAATTACAATCGCCCATCGCGGATCGGATCGGATCGATATTGCCGCGCACGCTGGTATCCGTCCTTTTAGCCGTTGGTCATCGCGCGCGATATCGACCTTGTCCCGTATTACGGCGGCGAGACACTCCGTTTCTCCGCGCGTTATCTCGCGATCGCGCGTAATCCGGTCGCAAAAGTTATTACGCGCGCCGCGACCTCCGCCGGACGGCGTTGGTTTTGTTTCGCACGGCGCGCCGGTCGCGGAATAGGAACGATCCTGAAAAGCGCCTCGCCTTAATCTTGCGGTCATCGTTTTCACACGGCGTGCCATTAGCGATATATACATATATAGGTGTATACATGTATATATGCGTTCGCGCAATTTGTCCGTCGATACGCGCTCGTCGCGCTCGGCGCGGCACGACATTCCCGTTACGGATCTTACGATTCCGCGTTAACGAGAGAAAAACGGCCGCTCGCTTATCGGTCGTCTCGCGTGTTTTACCCGCCACACGTGGACGGACGCGCGCGCGGCCGAGCCGGTTTCGGCCGCGTGAAAAACCGCGCTCGCGTGCCCTCGCCGCGCGAGTGCGACTCGCTTAATTTTCGCGTCGATCGCTCCAGCGGCCGAGGAAGTTGTCCCCGTTATCTCAAGGTCATCGGCGTCACACGGACACTCTTAAGGGATGAATACGTTAGTTAGTCACGGCCACGGTAGTTCGCCGTCCTGCTGCGCCAGCCAGCCGGCTCTCTCTCTCTCTCTCTCTCTCTCTCTCTCTCGCGCGCGCGGCGATGTGCGTCGTGGGGATATATATGTGTTAGCGAACAATTTAATTTTGTGCACTGCGAGTTTAATGGCACCGTAAGGACCCTCGGCTATCGGTTTTGCAATTAATATCGGATAATGGAATTAAAGGCACTCGGGGATCTAATTATACGGCAGCCTTATGGCTGCTGGGGCGGGGAACTTTTCACCGCGGTGAACTTCTCTCTCGCGAGCGGATCTTCGCCGGAGGAGACTCCATTGGGGTGGCGCCGTAATTGGTCTCCTTATTTCCGAGAAACACGCGCGTTCAGCGCGGTGTTACGATATATTTCGATCACTTGAAGACGCGAGGTCGCAAAGCGCTGGCTGAATCGAACGACGAGACACCCGTTTGTTCTCGTCGACGTGACGATCAACGTTTTACCGAGAGGAGAACCGGCGTAGTTGCGGCTGCTGGAGCATTCCAGCCGAAATTCGCGCTTCACGGCGAACGTTCACTCCACTTAAAGCAAACTCGTGGTCGGCGATCCGAGCCGGTAACACCTCAATTTCAATTAGTCGCGCGTTTTGTCGTGCGATTGCAGATTCATCTTTTAAGCCGGCTCGCTTCGTCTCGCCGCGAACAATGTGCGAGCGCGGGCAAATTGACACGTTGGCATTAATATCGGCCTGTCGATCGAGATTTTCGGTCCGATTAGTTTCGGACGTTCGATCGCGGCCTCGCGCCGCGAGATCGACGAGCGTATCTCTTTCTCGCCGGCCGGCTCTTGCTCTTAAGAGTTAAGCCCGTTAAGCGACTCGCGCGAAACGAAAGCCGCCGTGGAGCCGCCGATAAGGCGCTCGCTCTCGATCACGCTTTCTCCTCCCCCCTTCTCTCTCTCTCTCTCTCGCGAGAGAGAGAGAGAGAGAGAGAGAGAGAGCCTTTTTCACGCCTCGTCGCTCTAGTCGTACTCGCAGCACTTGCATCGAGATAAAGGGTTAAGCTCGATTCCGTGTATCCTGCGCTGCGCGCCTGTCCAGTCGCGCGCTGACGTTCGCTTGAGCGTCGACGCAACGCTGTCGCCTCGGTGTCTTTATTAACAATTTTAGAAGATTAATGATGTAATTATATACATATCGAAAGAGTGACGTGATATTTCAGTATTTTATCGCGGCCGCATGTCCGAGAACACGAGCCACGTTCTTGGAACACGATCGCGGGACACGAGCCCGCGAGACTTTTCGCAACAACGCCGTGCACGCGGTAACTCGTGACATTAATAAATATTTACAGAGCTCCTCGCCGGAGAGACGCAGTCGCAGCTACAGTCTCGTCCCACATATCACGTGTCGCGCATTGTAGCAATTATCCGATAATATCAAATATCGCTCATGCACAATGAGGCCGGTTCTTTCGGCCCCCACCTGTTACCTTCAAAGAACACGACGAATGCCCCGTACATCGCGTGCTCACGATTTCTCCGAAATGACAGATTTACGATCTTGCAGTTGGACGTTACCGATAATACCGCGATTCCCAGGACGAGGCCGGGGAAACCCGTCGTCCTCGTCTGCTCGATTAGATGTTACCTCGCTTCCCGTTTGCATAAGGAACTTTCGAGATGCACGTTTCCTCGCTGGCCGAAATGCGAGCTGACGAGGATGCAGGATCCTCAATTGGTTCCCTCCGATTTCTTGCGCCGTTTCTTGCCATCGTCGCTGAGGGTAAAGAATGGAATTTCGCAGCGTTAAAGCGACCGCTCAGGATTGCTTCGTAGTGGCACGTATTGGAAAGGCACAAAAAATTTACACGACCGATACACGGTTACGCGTTCGCTCTGCCGTGCTTGTACTACCGCCGGCGTTAGGTCCGCCATTTTTTGCGGGAGTTCCATTATATGCATCTGTAGGGATAAGGGATTCAGTGGCGAGATCGGCCGGTCTGGTCGCCGCGTGTGCCTTCGCTCAACTTTCACCGAAGCCCACGATGGCGCCCATCTTCTCCTCTTGTCGCATCTTTCACGAGGCCGCGCAATTTTCACTCTTCCCCGCCATTCATACGTTCGAGCGAGCTCGCCGCGGCGTGTAAAACGCGCGATAAACTGCGAGCTTTACTGGATATTACGAAAGCGCTAAAGCCTTATTCGAGCGGCTCCGCCGCGGAATTGCTCTATAAAACTGCGCGGGATACTGCCCGATGTGCACCTGACCACATCGCATCAGCCGAGATGTGTTTGCCCGCGCACTCGATAGTTATCCATTATTTAGTTATACGCGCCCCCCCCCCCGCTCTCTCTCTCTCTCTCTCTCTCTCTCTCTCTCGAGATTATCAATCTTTCGCGGCAGCCGGGAAGTAGATTGCCCTGAGATCTTGTCGGGTGAAGTGATATTTTAGTCATGTCAGAAGTTAGGATTAGTCGTACCGCTCCGTTCCGCAGTTTATCAACTCCCGTCAGCGATTCTCAGTCCCTCTGTAGATAATGCGCTTCTATAAATTTAGATATGGCATAAATGCGGAAAGAGAGCGAACTGAATCATTCAAACGCGAGCATTAGCCGCTGAAGCGGACTCTGCGACGCGGCGCACGAGAGCGTCTAAGCTACACGTATAAATAAATCTCGTATTTCTCCGCCGGAAATTTTCGCGGACCTTGCCGAGGTTCTTATTAAAAGAGTCTCGGCGACGTAAATAGTCTGCCTTTCGCGGGACGTAAATGTCTCTCCGTTATAAGACGATACTCGCGCTGGCAGCCGACTCATTATTGCAGCCCCTTGCGTTAATCATTCGCGCTGGGTCCTTCGTGCGAGGCTCGAAAATCGGCTGTCTTCGATGAATCATTTTGAATTATAACGGGGAGAAAGACAGAGAGAGAGAGAGAGAGACACAGACAGACAGACAGACAGACAGAGAGAGAGACAGAGAGAGAGAGAGAGAGAGCGGGGGACGCGGAGGTGCGCGTATGTGAGAATGAACGCGGATCGCTTAATAGGGTGCCGTGTCGCTTGAAATTAGTCGATGATACGCGCCGATGCTTAAGTGAAACTACACGAAAGAACGGAAAAGATGCCAATTTCAATTCGAAGCGGCATCGCGAGGGGTTGGGGCGGGACGCGGGTACGGGCGAGAGCGCGCGTCGGAATGTGCGAGAGATAGAGATCCGGGGAAGAGAGAGAGAGAGAGAGAGAGAGGGAGAGAGAGAGAGGGAGGGAGGGAGAGGGAGAGAGAGAGAGAGAGAGAGGCGGTAGTACCGCGGCTAATACATTGCATTGCGCACAACTAGGTAGGCAGTTAATTTAGCGGTGGCATGCCTCCATCGCCGGCCGATTGCTTCTTGTATTGCCTTCCGCCGGTCATATGCATAATGTAATTGACTTCATCCCGCGCTTCCTCGCTTTTCGCCTCGTCGCTGGCCTTTATTCCCGTTCCGTCATCCCCGGTCCTCTCCGGTCCCGGATCTACTCTTTCACCCCTTTCGACGCGAGTTCGCGGTCGTCGACTGATACGGTCGGTGACTGACCAAAGTAGCGTCCGGCTCAAAGGGGAAAGTAGACGTTTATTGAGTAAACGGTCTCGTCCCGATCCCGCTTGAGCGTGTTCAATCGGCGTGTAGCGAACAAATGAAATCATTTTCGCGCGGCTCCTCCTTGCCGTTTGTTCGAGTCTCTCGTACCCGGCGAACGTGGCGAACTTTTTTCTGAGGGTAATTTTCGTGTTCCATTCCTTTCCGTTTCCTTTTCTTTATCCTTCAAAGCGCCCCACGCGGAAAGAGGGATATTTTCGTCGTCTCCGGCGGGTCTCGCCGCGCAGAGGCACGGAATCGTCAGCAACAGCGATCGGTGCGCCTTTGCGGCAGCGAGATAATGCGATCATCGCTTCGTTTAGGTGTCTGAGATGCGGATGTAATATATTAAAGATGACTCGGTACGCGCGCAAATGAATTGCACCGTGGTTAAAAATGGTAATGGCAATTAATCTGGGAAAGGTAGTCGAATCGAGCTGCCCCCGCGTAAAAAAGGCCATAATTCCGCATTAAGCGTTGTACACGACAGCGAGGGAGGGGAGAAGAAGGAGAGACGCTTATACTTAAGAGGCTTTTAAGGTTTTCGTGGCGCGCGCGCGCGCGCGCGCGTGCACGGGCGCGCGAAGACGAAGAAAGACGAGAAGAAACGGATTGTGTTTCGGCCGCTCGCGGTTATGTCCACGACGCGTGACGGAACTCTGACGGATCGTGGTCGCGGATCGTTACGGCGTAATTGTCCCGCGGGTGGACCTGATCGGCAGATATGTCCAGTCAACTAGAAAGGTCAATTTCATGTTTCAGCGATCGTTACGTCGGGAGGCATGTCGAAGGTGCTAGGTGTCGCAATCGAATCTCATCGGTGCTTTCAGCGCGGCGTGCCGGACGCCTTTTCAAAGACTCTTAATCGCGCGTGGCTCTCCATCGACTCGCTCTGGAAAGCCACAATACACGCGAGATAATATCCCGCGTCTGCGATTGAATCTCGCGCGATTTGTAAAACGAGAAGGAGGAGTCTCAGCCTCTCTCTCTCTCTCTCTCTCTCTCTTTTTCTCTGGTTTTTTTTCCTTCGTTAACACCTTTCTTTGCGAGACGATAACGATACGATACGCGATTTAGCAATCTCTGCCCGAGACGATAAGATACTTTTCCATACGCCGCTTCCGCGAAATGATAAGACCTCTCTCTCTCTCTCTCTCTCTCTCTCTCTCTCTCTCTCTCTCTCTCCTCTCTCTCTCTCTCTCTCTCTTTCCCTCTCTTTTCCGCTGGCGGTCTCTCTTGCCGCCGCGGGATCGTTTGTATGCACGGCCAGATATATTGTTAATTATACGAGCGGAAACGCGTCTAAAAGGCGGGATCTCTCGCAGATACGACGCGACTTTTTTCTCCCTCATCGATGGCCGATCCGCGATAAATGTCTTCATGCGATCCGCCGCAAACGTAGTGCGGGCCGTGCCCTCGTATCTCGCCAGCGGCCATTTCTCAAAACGTTCCTGAAGTAAACTGTTGCAAATTAAGGTTGCACAAGGAGCCAGTGGTCATTTCTCAAGCTGTCTTCCCGCATAAATTATTGCAAACGAAACCCCGCGACGAAAGAAACGCATAAAGTGCCTCTCCTCTGGCCGCTCTCCTTGCTCTTCTCGTCTCATTTTTTTCTGTCTCCCTTTCTCTTCCCCCCTCCTTCTCCCGACCCCTTCGCCGGTCCCACAGCCGGGGCCGTCTTCTCTTTCTCTTTCGCGCATTCTCCCATTTCTCCGTTTCCCTCTCTCCTCTCCTGCCCTTCCTGCCCGGCCCGCCCCCCCTCTCCCTCTCCGCTACACACTACGGTCGTACCGGCGGGGCCCGATATCTCGGCGAGGTACGACTAATCCACCAGGTAAAAAATAACCCGACATGGCCACGAGACGCCATTTCGACAACGCTCGAAAACTCCTGATTATCTGGCGGTGCCGAGCAGCGCTATAAATTAAGAGAAGTTTTCGACCCTCATTGTTTACCCGGCGTAATTGAGAGCCGGCGGAAATGGGATACCGAGAATTAATGGAGTATTTTAACTTACGATCCGCGCGCGCTGGTAGCGTCTACACCCTAATATCCGATGATTTGCCGTATACGTACCTGAAACAGAGAGAAAGGAGCGCGAGATTAGAGAGGGATGCGCGACAGGTGCGGGGCTTACAACATAAATCGCAAATGAACGACGCGCAAATCGCGCTCGGTTTCAGCTTAGGTAACGAGCGACAATCGGGCCGCGTTTGTGCTGCGCGTGGGTGTGTGCCGCTTTCGCGCTATTGTCGCCGCCACATCGTCACGCACCAGTCAACGCACTCGTTGAGGAGGAGGAGGAGGAGGAGGAGGAGGAACGCATAGTACGTGCGTCGCATCTTCTCCTTCTCCTCCTCCTCCTCCTCCTCCTTATGGACATGGACATGCACATGCATATATGTAGCCGCGCATTCAAATTCAGACGCGACGCCCTGACTCATTTTTCCGCCGGATAAATCGTTCGCGGAACGATCGCGCTGCGCCGGGCGTTCAATCCCGACGCGCTAATAAAAAGTGCCGCGTGCCCCCGAGATCCTTCCTCGGCGAGGATGAGCCGAAGGCCGAAGGAGCATCCGGCGCGGACCGGCGGGACGTAACGCTTCTGTAACGCAAAGTAATACGGCCCGGTTAATTCGACGAAAATTGCGAGGCTGTCTGCCCTTATCCATCAATTTTAATTCAACTCATGGCCCACCCACCGAGGGCGCGCCACCCCTGACAACTTCCGCTCGCGGTCTTTCCGTGAAAAGAGGCGCGGATCTCTGCCTCCCCTGCCGTTCATTCGATGCTGGCGAGCGACGTCACGAAAAATCGTTATTAATCGTCGCCAAGGGCGACTCGCCGATGGTGAGCGATCGGCACGAGAGTGAACGCATTCTAAGATGTTAGAAACGTGACGAATGCGACCTTGTCTCAGCTCTGACTCTTCAAAAGAATCCCGTTCGCAGAAATGTACAAAGGTAGCCTCTAAATGCGTAGCATGTCGTCCAAACTTGCGGCTGTAGGTCTCACCATCTAGGGTCGATCTTCGAAACCTACAAGTCCCGAAAATGTTCGTCATTTCTTTCATCTTTTCCTCTTTCTATAGCAAAAATGTGTACAAAGAGGAGGAGTGCAAAATGTTCGAACGAAATTGACACGTTGCTCCGAGGTTCTCACTACGGCTCTCTAACTTAACTTTTTTTTTTTCGCCCTACGTTGGGAAGTGAAAGCGCAAATTTAAAAGTCATCTATCGCTTCTAGATCTGCGTCTTAGCGAAAGTGCCTTTTTTGTATCGGCTGACTCGACCAGTCAAGCTCTTTTCCGTTAAACCTCTCTTGTCGCGGTCAAGATTTACCGTTACTAGATTTAGAATAACCCCTTTAATCTTGAATTTTCTGACTCTCTGTGGTCGGAAAAGTAAAGCGTTGCCGGCGTGCCGCTCGTCAAGGGGATAAAGATTCTAGAGGAGCTTATACTTTTACGCTACCTGTCAGAGACAGAGATCTCTCTGACCGCTTTTCTCTCGTTTCACGAGAGACAATGCTTCCGTTTACGCACGATCGGGCATACATTAGAATAAATAACGATGCCAACAACTCGTCGTGATTATTATAATAGTGTTCTTACAGCTTAAAAAGAAAAGTAAAACGAGAGACGCCAAAAGTTCCTTCTTATCTTAGTTATTTTCGTAAGGGCAGATAAAAGAGAGCTTGTGAACTTGGTCTCTCTTTTACCTTTTTTTTTTAAATTATTAAATTTACCTTTTGTTATTATAATATCGCGCCCTTTATCCCGTCCAGATGCCATAGATAGATAGATAACCACGTGACTAGACACATTTTACAAATTTCTACTTTACACGCATATTTATTAATATTTATTAACGCAAAGTTGAAAAAGAGTGCAATTAAATATTTCAAAAAGCCAATGAAATATTTAAATGTGCAAATGTAATGTAAAACTTCTGTTACGAAATAACATACGACGCGCGAGGGTCCCAAATCAATGGGCAAAAAGCGTAAACTCATGCCCTCTCAATGTCGCGCCGAGTAATGACAACAATGACAACAGTCAACGAATGGCGATCAATAACAACAGTAGACGCCGCGCGCCGAGCGATCAAAACAAAACTGTACGCATCTTAAGGAGAGGTGGGGCTTACCGTTGTGACTCGCGAACTTCTCCAGGTCGCTTTGTGTTTCGAGCCGCCGAGCGATACACATGTCGTGGATTACGCAAGTTCCTTGTCATTCTCTTCGACTGATTAAAATATTTCGTCGGACTTTGAGATAAATAGACTCTAGTGACCGTAGTTTTATTCAACACGTGCATTTTCGATCGAATCGTAGGTACGCGAGTAGAGTCAGTGTGTCCGGTGCCACGACGAAGCAGCCAGGATACCAAGTCCAGGAGTCAGGACGTGGGAGGCCGAGAGGCGCATGACAACGCATCATATATTTCAGGTGTGATCAAGTCATTTGTTATACACATTTCTGTTTTTTTACGCGCGCTTACACGAACTGACCGAGAATAAAGAGATACACGAGTCGAAATTTAGGTCGGTATTTATCGTTATTATATAACGGAATAACTTCATTAATTTTCGATTATTTGGCAAACTCTCTGTGTGTAGTACTTATTACATATTGTTTTATACAAGAAACATTAATGCAAATGGTGGAGTAACAGCACATGAATATAAGTCTAATCGATTTTGTTGTTAATCAAAGATTCTGAATAATTCACATCAATGAATATCGACCTTAAAAATTAAACGATAATAATTTTACAAATTTTGATTTTCGTGTCTAATAATGTTCGTTACATCGCGGGAACAATCTTGTTCACGTACAGTACGTATTGTTTTCACGGAACTTGAATTTAGATCTCCGTTGGCAAATATAATATTATTGGACACATTATTGGATTTGAACTGTATTTTTTGCCTTTGCAGTTTATATCAGATTTTTTCAGAGCTAGAAAGCCTATCAAGACTTTCAATGCAGAAAAAAACAAAAGATTATAAAAAACAAAATACCCTTTACCCCTTTCCTTCATAGTTTATTCATACTTCCGAATAATTTTACATTTTATTCTTACCTTTTGCTAGATTATTAATATTTGTTTATTTCATACACTGTGTTATTTGCAGTTGAATAAATTTAATAATATTATATATAACAGTATGTAATATAATATAATATATAATAATTTTAACAATAAATATAACTTTACTGACTGAAATGAGAATAAAGTATAAATGCAGATGGAAAAGAATATTGAGATAATCGAATATTAAGTAATCTTCAAATGAGTCTTCCTCTAAGACTCAATATCAAGAGAACAACAGTTCACTATGAAGAGAGCGACAGTGAATACTACTTATTTGTAATATCTTGGTAAGTCAATAGTTATAGTGATATATCTTGAAATTCTTCATTGACTCTTCAAGTTCGACGGAAATTGCAGGGTTAATGTAGAACTAAAATTTCGACTCGGGGACTTGGTCGCGTCTTTTTTCTTATTTAACAAAACCCGTGGCAATGAACGAGAGTAGCTTCTATGCATTCGATATACCTGGGCATCTGGGCAATCATTTTCAAGTTTCTCGCGCGTGACAAAAAATATCATAATCAGAAATGGAAAAGGCAATTTTTAAATATCTCGTTGGGTACATCTTATCAGATTTTAAGTGCTGTAAATTTCTAACGAAGCGTTTAACGTAGAGAAAAGGAAAAAGTTTACGAAAGCAAAAATATTTTGCGCCTCTTGTTCGTCTTTAATATTTTCTCAACTCACACTATTTTTACCGCTTAATAAATTATATAATTAATATCTTACAAATTGTGATATTAAAACAAAGTTTAACCTCAAATGAAATAATATTGAGATAATATCGGATATTAAATAATTCTGAAATGAATCTTTTACGACTCAACATGAAGAAACCAACAGTATGATACGTAGAGAATGGCTGTCATTTTCTGCAGCAAGGTAGGTCAATAGCTATAGTTTTTTATCTTGAAATTCTTCAGTATTTTGATGCTTTGTTGATAATCATTGATAAAATATTAATATAATACATATAACATGTATCGTTGCGCGATACCTCGCGCGCCGCTGGCCGCATCCTTTGAAAACAAGCAAACGATAATAACACCGTGACAGTGTCTTTCCACACAGAAGTGGAAGATATATTTCTAAAGACTCGCGTGTACATATTCTTCGCACATTCCGTTGGCGCGAAACATTATCGTGTCTCTTGATCTGTAAAATTGAAAAATAAATGGAGCCGTTTCTCTCCAAAAGTAAATCGGTTGAGACCATTTGTATTCAAGGGAGTTTCCTTTTTGTTCGAATGTGTCGACCAAATCCAAGTTAATCCTCGGGTCCGTCTACACAAAAGAAGCTCGTTCTTTGAACCTAACGAGAAGGCAGTTTGTGAAATCGTCAAACACGACAAAACCGAAATGTTCAGGCGCATGGGAACAGATACAAATATTTTCTCGAAGCCCGCGTTATATCTAATAGAGAGAACGTCGTAAATTTGTCGACAATCAAGTGATATATTGTTCATTTAAGGACACTATCCTGCGCGTTAGCTTTTAACGTTCGATCAATGGCGGATTTTCTCATGTCACTCGACGTCAGGGAAACGGCTGTCAGCACTGCGTGTAGTGAAACATGCATTTCCGGCACAAGCGCTCATTTATGCCGCATCCTGCGGCGTTGTTCTCTCATGACCCTAGCAATCGCCTAAAGTAAAATAGAAAATTAACTGTTACTGTAAGGATGGTTTTCTCATGTTCCCGTCAGCCCCGGCCGTTCGACGGTCGGTAGCGCGTTCGGCGAAAATCCCCCTCTTAAGGGCCGTTGTTACGCCACGGTTCCTCGGGATTATTACGGTCGGTAATAATTTCTACAGAACCCCGCGGGGGTGGTTTTCTTCGTGACACTTGGACTCTGTCGTTCGCCGACTCCGCCAACGATAGGATGATTACGAGAGGGTGTGCCGTAGTCTAGTAGAGCCTCCTAAGTCCGTACAATTTTCCTCACGCTACCCTTGTACACGTTCCACCGACAGTTATTAAGTCCGAACGACTTAGTTTCGAGTACGTTGACCATTCTCGGGCCATGTTAACTTTAGACTAGGATCTTTCCAGTCTCATAGAAACGTAGGAAATCGCATAGAAACGAGCTTACATAGAGTAGAGCTTACACGCGACCGAAATACGTAAGTTCATTATTCGTGAGATTCATTTTGGAAGTATATAAAATATTGAAGTATTAGTATTTCTTCTTTTATCAGTATATTCTTGTAAAGTGTTGAATTTTTCAAAGCAGTCGAAGATGAGCCAACTATCAGAGAAGAATACTCTTATTCTTTTCTCGTGGTATTATTTAAAAATATATTTACACGACGACGACATAAAGACATTTATTATATAATATATTTTAGTAGATGTACTAAAGGATAGTGTATCTATTAAAAGATGAGAAAAACAGGAAGATGGCGATTACTATACTATTTTGGTAGATTTTCTGCGACTTGAATAACTGAGTCTGACGCGCAGTGTATCTATAGTATTGTATAATTAGAAGGAAAAGACGCGCGCGCGTCCGCGGGCCCGATAACACATATACACGTTCATCTTGCGCACCATTGTCGTGCAACAACGCCTTTTGAGAGTCCTACGTACGACTCTCGCTTCAACGTTCTCCCTCATCTTCGATTTTAGAGGGAGAAGCGAGAGGTTCGATTACGACGTAGGATATCTCTTGTCCGCGCCATCATCGTTCCCTCATCCTTTCCGGCACGGAGAGACAAGAAAGAGTGATTCGACTGGGAGAGGGAGGGACGAACGAGAAGGAGGAGGATAGCGCACCCTTTGATGCCACTCGTAGATGGTGCTAGGTGCGAAGTGTGTATGAATTTCATACGAGGGTTGTAAATCTTTTTCCTTTTATAATCCAACCGGAGAGCCACCCCCGCCGTGTCCGCTCTAATCTCTCCCTCCCTCCCCCTCTCTCTCTCTCTCTTTCTCTCTCTCTCTCTCTCTCTCTCTCTCTCTCTCTTTCTCTCTATTTCCCTCGGTCTTTCCCTCTCTTTCCCACGAAGGGACGAGCCATGCGTGTTTATGGGGATTGCAGTCTCGCGAAGTATTCAAACGCACCGCGGGGTATCGTCTATGGAAGTAGGGTGGGTTTCAGGGGAGAACAGCTGACGGGAGGGTGAAAGCGAGAGGTGGTGCACTATAGATATGGCCGACAGCCGGAAGGCGACTCGCGATACGCTCGGAAGGCTTTCCACTCTTTTCCATGATCGTCCACGTTCTCTTTTTTCTTTTCTCTCCCCCCTCTCTCTTTCTCTCTCTCTCTCTCTCTCTCTCTCTCTCTCTCTCTCTCTCTCTCTCTCTCTCTCTCTCGTCGTCCTCGTGAGAGTCTCAATTATTTCGCACCCTTTGAGTCGCGACAACGCCACGCTACTAGGCAACCTCTCCACAAAGTGGGATCCGCGCACGTTAATGAGACACGGTTACGGTACTTTTTTTTGTCGCCGAGCTAGCACGTTACGAACTATGCGAGGCGAGCTAACCACCGGCCCGAGATTCATCGGGTTTATGGGTCATACGGTGAATGCAGTCGAAGTCCTGGACACGAGTTTTACCTCTCTCCGCCTGGCGTGAGGATGCACTTTTCTCCGAGCCGGCGGCTTTCGCTTTTCTCACTACCGGGTTAATTTTCTTCTCTCTCTTTCTCTCTCTCTCTCTCTCTCTCTCTCTTCTCTCTCTCTCTCTCTCTCTCTCTCTCCCTCTCCCTCTCCCTCTCCCTCTCCCTCTCTTTCTTTCCCTCTCTCTCTCTCTCTCTCTCTCTCTCTCTCTCTCTCTCTCTCTCACTCTCCCTCTCTTTCTTTCCCTCTCTCCCTCTTTCTTTCTTTCTCTTTTGCGAGGTATCTCAAGCGTGTAATTTTCATAAGTCTTTGATAATCAAGCCGGCTTGCTCAATATAGACCTAAGTAATTTTTAATAAAATTTAAGGGCAGCTAAAAACGCCCGAGTGAATTTGATCACGGGCGCTTTAATTCCCGCGCCATTTTCTTAGCTTACGGTAAACGTCGCCCCATTAGTTTCGCGCCCGTCTCACAAAGCGCGATCCGCCTGATGGAATGTTGATCGTTTCAAATCGCACGTTTATCGCGCGCGCGTCGTGTTATCGGGCGGAGAATATTCGCCGTCGCGAAGTGCGAACGATTTACACGCGAAACTTCCGCGAACTTTCCGCGAAATGCATCGGCCGGGTATCTGGCGGGCGAACAAGCGTAGATTTGTGCGACGTGTCCTAACGTTCGCCTGTCACGACAATTTCTTTCTGGAATATTGGCATCTTCGACGCTCCCTGTTATCGACACACGTAACTCAACTCCGTCATTACGTGCGCGCGCGGCAACGAGGAGCGCGCGTGAGCGCGTTTTCGCGGTATTGCTGTTTCCTCGACGCGGGCTGCGAGAACAGCCTCTGTTCGGAAGAGCCCTCGCGCTTCCCTCCGACTCCGTTCGTGCGCGTTTCGTAATCCATATACACGAGATATTTATTCATTATTCTGCGGGAAATACTAATATCCGCCACCGCGCCGCGAGATTGTTATTGCGCTTCCGCGAGTCGCGCTTTGACGTTTTCACAGCGGTAACTCGAAGTGGGCGCGCCGGTGTGCTGCGCGCAATGTTGCTCGCAAACTCTTACGCTTACCGTAAATTAACATTATCTCCGCTCTTTTCTAAACTCTCGCCTTGCCAATCTCCCCTACCTCGCTCTCTCAGCGCGCGCGTCCGTATAAAAGCCAATTAAGTTTCCTGTTAGCCCTGCAACTGGATCGCCATGCATATTGCGGTAATCGCGCGGCCGCTCGTAAATTTGCGCAATAACTCGGGCAAAAATTAACGGTGGGAGAAGCGCGCGCGTGCGACCTTGCGCACGATAATACCGCACGCTCGTGCGCGCGCGCGCGAGAAATCAATTACGTCGATGAATATATATTGGCTATTAGATAGTGGGCGTCCTGTCCGGCGTATGCGTTAATAATGTATGACATGTTCTTGCCGTATTGCTGCGAGCTCCTGGCCCGATCGTTCGAAGTAGCGCGCAACAGCGCGGCACCAGCAGCCGCGGCGACGCTAATGGGATGCACCCCATCGGGGAGATCTTGCCATTGTTGCTTCCGCGGACGCGTGTGTCTCCCGTGACCTGTGACACGAGCTTGTACGCGGCTCGGATTTGCCCGCGACGTAGAAAAAAGCCAACCGGCGCGAGAACGACGGGAATCTCGATAGAGGCTATTAATAGTCAACGACCCGTCGTCCGCGAGAGAAGGAGAGAGAGAGAGAGAGAGAGAGAGAGAGAGAGAGAGAGAGAGAATGGAGGGGGGGAAAAAGATTTGCAGCCTGCAATCTAGAAATTAGTAGTCTGTTTCGTGCTGTCGAACGACCGGCGTGACGCGAGTTTAAGCTCGCGCGTACGTTTAATGGACTTCAGTAAGTGGCGGGGAATAGCCTGAGGCATACCTTGGCGGCGGCAATTCTTACAGATAGGCAGAAACGCGCTGCGCGATGCGAGGGGCAATCCGTCTGCATTTGATAGTTTCTATCGCCGCTTGACTGCCGTGTTACTTTCGTCGTAAAAGAGTACGTCAGAGTACTACTTTATGGTGCGTCCGGTTGAGAGGACGGTTGTCACGGGCGATAATTCAAACATTTCTCGAGTCGTCAAAATGTCACCGCGGCTTGACGTATAAAGCGTATAAAACGTGGGCATATCCACGGCCATACTTTTCACTCGTCGCGCTATCTGGCCTCGTAACTTAAAGGCGGACGGCGGGGGAAAAAGCGCACGGGAAGCTTTTTGTCGTAACTTACGCGGCGGTACGGAAGATCGGGGAGCAGCCCGCCTCGCTCAACAGACGGTATGCAGACGGGACGACAGCGCAGGAAGGATAGGCGATAACAGAATGAAGTCGCTGAACTCGGCCGACCGTCTGACTCGATGATATATATCGGCTGCTGCGCGCCGTATCGTCTACGTAACGCCGCGCGCGCGCGTTATTTATCAAGCGCCAGGTACCTACGCACCTGTACGCGCGACGTACTAGCGAATAGCCAGCGCCGAAAACGGCGGGAAATTGACGGCGGCCTCCTATCACGACGTATTCGGCAACCGTGTCTCTCGCCGTGTCTGGAGAAAATTCATTCTCCTCTCTTGCTCTCCGGGAGAGCATTTTTCCGGGAGTCGAATCCGGCGGTGAATCGCGCCACGCCGGCGGGATCCTTCGCGAGTGCCATTATGCGGCGCACGAATGGACCAATGGACGAATGGATGGCTTAAGGGTGCCGTTATCGGAGGAAGGGTTTTAGAGCCTAATCTGGGTTCCACGAGGATAAGGTGTGTCAGGGCTTTGGACTCTTGGCCACTTGATATATACGCGCGTACACGCGCGCGCAGGTATCGAGATAGCCAGGTATATCCTTAGCTTCCACCTACGGAGGACGCATTTGTCACTCGTGAACTGACGCCGCTGAGACAACGGGAGATTAGTCTCGATATACGTATACTCTCGTGTGCGCAGGGTTTCGTGCTAAGTTATACCGCGGTTGTAGAGCGACGGTGGGAGAGGGACAGATGGAGAGAGAGAGAGAGAGAGAGAGAGAGAGAGAGAGGATGAGATTCCGTTACCACGTCCACGGGAATTAAAATGCGCAGACGCGAGCTAATGCTCTGCTTCCTCTAAGAGTATCGATAGTAACAATTAATTACGCCGATTAAGTATCGAGGCGTGCTGTGTTTTATGAGGATCGCGTGACGAAACGTGATTCATTAACATTCGGTCCACGAAATTTCACCGCTACAGTAGCAGACGTAGCAGACGCCTTTGTGGATTTTTATCCGTCGTTGTTGGAAATATCGACTTGGAAAATATATGCCGATAGTTATATTATCGCGCGGTGAATGATGGTGAATTTCGCCGGTCAGGCAGACGATATTACTGGGAATTAATTTCCCTCGAAATCTCGTTGATCTCCGGCCAAGTCGCGATAAAAGTCCTTCCATAGTTCGGGAACAAGGAGCCGCGGGGTCCCCGATCGATTCCGTTCGACGATCTGAGGAGAAGGGGCGGTTTGCCTGATTAATTTCGCCTTTCCACGTCGCAGTACGTAATCCGGCCTAGTCGCGGAAGTCCATTCGTGCTCCCCCCGCGATTTTCGTCTCGGTCCCGATGACGAGAGCATAATAACCCAAATCGTAGGGGAAACCGTGCACCCTCTACTCGAGCAGGGTGGAGCGGAACGTTCCTGAAAAATAGGCTCTCGCCTGGGAGGATATATTCCTTGAGGCCGTAAGATCAAGGACAAAGGAAGATTTTCGTCGACGGTCGCCATGTGGAAAGAGGGTGGGTACGGGAATCGGAAGTCGACCAACAACCCACAACGGCGTCTCGTGCGCCTTGGCGGACGAGCCTACCGAAGGACCAAAGGGATAATTCCACGGAATCCACTCGCGGTCGTTCCAAGTGCTGCCCGAAGGGCTCGATGTTTTCTCCGGACGCGGAAAAAAAGAGAATAAGGAAAGGAGGAAAAAGGAAACGCGACGGGAGAAAAGGGCATACGACGGTGGACGAGGGGAGGGACTTTCCAACCATCTTGAATATTGTCTCGGAAGTTTCCCACCAACGACCCGTAAAAATCCTGGGTGCCGCGCCAGTGTGACGTACCGGTCATAACGATGCCTTGTTAATATCTTGAACGACGTCGGCCTACCCGGAGGGTGACTCGAGAGTACATTCGAGGTATTGTAGACGCGGTTGAAGCGTCCCGCGATTCCTAAAATATTCAGGCAGCCGCCGTTGACGGTGGGCTCCAGCCTGGACTCGCCTTCTTTGTCTTCCTGTCGTGCGCTTAGACGAAAGAAGGGTCAGAAAATCTGATAAGAGCTTCCTGATCCTTACCACACTGATGCCACCCGCCGGCTACGACGATCAATCTGACCGTCGACAACGGCTGCTGGGCGGCGGCTGGGATCAACGTCGGCTCGTCGCTCGAAGATTACGAGGCCAATCTTGTGTCCAGCCACATATTTCTCGAATTATATTTTTAATTAAATATATGTATATATATATATATATGTGTGTATGTGTGTGTGTGTGAATTGAAAAAGGCGACAGAAATAAAACGGGAAAAGATGTAGAAAAAAGGTCTAAAAAGAACGTCGGTGACATTTACCGTTTAAATTTAATTCCCCTGGGAAGAGGATCTTTCTCCTCCTATTAGGTAGATCAGTAATTGAGGATCGAGAGAAATAAACTTTTTATCAAGAACTTCGTATAACCCGCTTCTCATTTGGGTTAGGTTATCTTACGTATAAATAACACCGCTCAATTAAGCTAGAACGAACGGATCGAGCTTTATCGATCTCTATCGCTCAACGAGAAGGGGTAAGAAGCCCCCCTCGTGCTCGTCCGAGACAGGTGACTCGCACTCGTACATACGTACGCGTAACGTAGGTGTAACTGCACGTCGTCTCTCTTAATCTCGCCGATATCGTGCCCTCGTATTTGTGCGTCTCCTCGTTTTTTGCCGGCGATTCATCTCGCGCAGCGAAGCACCAAGCTCGTCGAGCGCACGTTGAAGCGAGTTGGCATAAGGTGATTATCCGTTTCTTACCGGCGGATTTATTAGCTTTACCTATTCGCGAGAGTAAGCGGCGCGCGCGCGTGCGCGCGCGCGAGAGAGAGAGAGAGAGAGAGCGTACTCGCGGGTTCCGTTGCGAGTGAGTTGCGAATCCGCGACAAAAAGGATCTCCGCGTCGCGAGTAATGGAGGTAGTTTCTTCCACTTACTTGTGGTTCTGTTTGCTCGCGGGATTTCTTGCGACTCTGCCGACGTCTCGTTGGGATCGCCGCGGCTGAACGAGCGCTTGAAAAGCGCCGGCGGGATACATTTAGTGCGGGCTGCAGTTCCGCGGACGCGTCTCGGAACGCCTCGCGCTCTCTTTCTTCCTCTCTATCTCCTTTCTCTCGCTCTTTGGGAAGACATCCCTCGTTCGAGGGAATAACTGTTACAGGGAATCGTGATAGAATGCGGGGCGAAGACATAGTGAAGGAGGGAAGTTAATTAGCCGTTACCAAAGTGGCGGGCGTTCTACAAGGGCTTGGACTGTTCCGCGCTCCTTACGATCATGTGCGCTGGAAACGGGAGGGTGTGATTAATTGGTGTTTTTAAACAATGTATTTTTATGTTTATCGGGTGAAAGAGAAACCTCGCACGAAGTATGCTAGGGAATAGTCGTGTCGGCAAAGTGCGATGATTAAGCGACGCGTGTCACGTTGGAAAGAAACATCGTCGTGTCGAGGAGGGAAAATTACGTTCGCTCTTGAAACGCGCGATCTCCTGTGAAGTCATCATCGCGCGATGTAACGGCAAATATTCCGGTCCTTTCCACGCTAACCAGCGTGACTATTTTTACGCTCGTCTCGTCCGAATGATTCGCGTCGTTTATATTAATTTCAGCGTTCACGCCGTCGAAGAGCGCGCGGCTCTGGCTGTGCCGAATAATTAGTTGCAGCGACGTAATTGGTTTCCAGTAATTATCGTATCGCCGAAGATACGACGTGGAACTGCGAGCGGTAAAATTATTAACATATTAACGAGCGTGTGCGCGCGCGCGCGCGCGCGTTACCGCTCTAATGAACAGTTTGCGGGCAGATCCCATCGGATCGCGAAACCAGTTTAAAATTCCGACCGTTCCGCCGACCGCGAACTCTGACCTGTCATGTCGGCAGAAATTTCCCGGGGCGAAACCGTTTCAGAGACCTGTTCCGCCGAGCGATTCATTAAGGTCCCGGCTTCGTCGCGATGATTATTCCTCGTGTTCAACGACGATAGCACCGAATGTACGCTACGTATGCATAGTCATACGCCGTAATCCGCGCACATGGTGCGCCGGGACTCCATTCCACATATATATCTCGCACCGAACTAAAGCCAAATAACACCAATGAATAGCCGGGACATTAAAATTATTCAATAATTTTATCAGCGAGAGCCACGCCGTCCCGTATGAACGATCTCCTGCGGAATCGCAGCGAGCGGCAAAGCAGCACGGCTTGTGCACCTTGTCCGTTTTCGAAGAAATTTTAATTAAATAAAAGAAATTTATCAGACAAAGCCACTAGTTTTGTCTCGAAATTTTAATTATACAAAAACAGTTTTAACAGACAAAAATTAGACCTCAAAGCCACCAATATCGTCTCGAGGAGCTCATTATTGACATCGATGTATCCGAAGGAAGAGAGAGAGAGAGAGAGAGACATTTATCGTAGGACTTTGTCCTCTTCTTCGTCTTGTTTTACAAATCGTTCGCTCGTTCGTATCGAAACTCGCCGACGCGCGCAGAATCCACCTCTCTCTCTCTCTCCCTCTCGCGTTCATCCCCGTCCGTCCGAAAATCCACTTTCGCCGCCGCTGGCCACACCGGCCCGCGCTGGAAAACCGGCCGAGATAACGACGCTGTCGGCGAGAGAGACGAGAGGAAGACGTCTTGCGCTAAAAAGATTTCACACGTGACAGACGGCGAGTCCACAGACGGCGGCGAATCTCGCCGTACTGGTTTGCGACGCGCGGACTATTACCGCGCGCTCGGCTACACCACCGCGATACAGGTTGCTGGCCGCGCTCCTCCCCCTGCCCGTCCCTCCCGTTGTTTTGTCTTTCGGCTCGCGAGGCAACGGGAATGTATATGTAGCAGCGCGTTAGCGTACTGTCGCGTAATCTCTTTTTGCATAACTTCCCACGCCGGAGTAGCGGCCGGCTCCGCGGAGTCCAGTTAGGCCGAGCTGAGCGCAGCGGCTGAGTACCTCACTGCGCTCCGTTAAATATCGCGTGTAATGATCGTAGAGCAGGCAGGCGGTTTACTTTCGGGCTCGCTCACGCCTAACTGGAATCTCTCCCCGTGCGTGGGACCGTTGCTTCGTTCGTCTAACGTCCGATACGGCCGGCCGGTCGGTTGGTCGGTCGGTCGCTTGGTCGCTTGGATTCCGGTTTCGATTACTGGATTCTCGTACTGTTAGTGCTATTATTAAGTACCGTAAGTAACGTCGACGTGTCCGGGGTTTCGCGTCTCGGGATGCATTCGCAGTCGCGCGGGCTCTCGCGGCCGAGGATGAAGGGTATCTGTTGCGCCGATAAGTCAATTTACCCGTTCACCGCGCTAATTAATTTCCTTATCTGTCGGGGAATGCGCACGGAGCGGAGGAGATAAGTGACCAGGATAACTCATGCGATAACGACGCGGTGACAATTATAAAGGAGCATTAGAACGCACGGTACCAATTTCACACCGATCGAACGCTGATATACTATTATTATCGTTAAACGGGTTCTCCTTTCGGTTACTTGGCGCGCGGCCGCGCGTTTCCAAGTCGCGTAGTCGCGCATGGCGCGTAATGGCGAATATGTTAATACGAGTCGCGCAAATTTTCGATCGATAGATCTGCCAGTTCGCCGTCGTAAATAGTCGCTGTCGCTGGGAAAAAGCTGCGGGAAAAAACAATCGCTCTCGCCGTTGCGCATAAAGCGATTGTGTGTCAGCTGCGTAATAAGCCGCGATAAGACGTCCTTTCGGCGCGGCGCGGCGGGCCGGGCCGGACCGGGCCGAGCGGATTTTTGCATTAGCGAACGCGCAGCGCTAAAAGTTGCGCGCGCTCATAAATTTTCCAATTTATCGGCGAGCGCGCGGCCATAAAGCCGGGGGGGCTATTGCGCAACCCTCTCGTCGTCGTCATGTGAGCAGCCTCCCCGCGTGGAGAAGAAAGCGTGCGCGGCCAACCGGTCTGGCGATCTCTCTCGCGGGCGGCGTCGCGGCTCGAATTAACACCCGCCGCGGGTGTTAATTCCACGGTAGGAAAGAAAGCACGCCAACCGCGGCCGCGCCAGCCTCGGACACGAGCCGGGCGCGTGGGTGCGTCCGTATTTGCACGGCGCTAATTTCGCGTAATGAAGATCATACACGAGGCGGGAATGTCTCGCGCGCGGCGTGAGACCGGTCTCGCGATCGCGGAAAAATTTCCCACCTGACAGCCGGCCGGCCTCTGCCGAGGCGTTAATTTCCAGCGGGAGGAAAAAGAAGAAATCTCCCTCGGTCGCTCGAGAAAGCATTCTCTCGCCCGACGATCGTGCGAGAGGGAGCGAGAGAGGAGAAGCGTGCGCGCGAGAAAAAGAAGGAAGGGGGAAGAAAAAGAAATTTATTGCATTCCGACAGCAGAGAGAGAGAGAGAGAGAGAGAGAGAGAGAGAGAGCGAGATCCGGGCGCGTTACGCGAACGTGATGCAATATAAACCGAAACTTAGACTTAGCACTGCGCGCTCAGGGATTTGGGGTCGGAGGGGGAGGGGCGGAGAGGCTGGGAGATTAGCTTTCCGATGTTTTTGCCCGTCGGAGCTTTGGCACGTACGACCGCGGGAAATAAAGTTTTCCAGACGTTCGCGCAGTTACGCCAGCGGTAAAAGTTGCCGGAGCAAAAAGTCGCGTTACCGTCGTCGCTCTCGGCGGCGGCGGCGGCGGCGGCGGCGGTCGCGGGAAAGTTTACGCGGAAAACGTGTAGAAAATTTCCTGTATAACGGGCCGCGGAAAGGAAACTCGTTGAAATGGGTCAAAGCGGATTCAGCGCGAAGCCACCTGTTGCCCGTTCATCTTGCGGTATATCTATATTGCCGCGACCTCGCGCTGCAAGCGACGGTTGGAGGTAAATGGTCGGAACGTGCGCGCGCGCGCCTAGAAGCTTTGGATTGCCATCGATTGAACTCTTTCGCCTACAGGTGTACACGAGTGGGCTTCGCCTCTCGTTATCCGTTGTCGCGCGGATGCTCGAGACTCGCTGAAACGCGCGTCGTAATTCGCCGGACGCAAGAGCGACCTCTCGCATACCTCCGATTCCGGTCGATCAACTGCCATCGCGGTTTGACGAGCACCTCCCCCAAGTCGTGCTTATTCCTCTGCCCCGTTTTCTTTCCTAGAGGAGCGACGAACTTGCCGCTCCTTTCCAAGTCGCTGTTACATAGCGAACAAGTCGGCGGAGGGTCGAGTGTGTGTGTGTGTGTGTGTGTGTGTGTTGTGTGTGCGTGCGTGCGCGTGTATGCTTTTGTGGAACAGGCAAAAGAGAAATATCTGAGTGAATGTATCACGCAGGCGGAAGTCGGTGAAAACGCGATTAAAGATGTTGCGTGGCGATAGGCGGCCGCGATCGAAATGTAAAGTGATCTGCATTGCGGGCGAGAAAGTCACGGCAAAATCGGGGAAAGTCGGCAGTTCTCGCGTCGATGATTACACAATGTTAACGAATTCTCGCTGAAAGATCGTCCGAGACGCCGCTGTGCACAAATGTAGCTTCCGGCCTGCGCTTTGGCACTCGCCTGAATACTACTGGAGGAATACTGGAGACTCGCTGGAGAGATATTTTGTCCGACCTCCCTAAGCTCCGCGGAATTCCTCACCTCGCCCGTCTCCCTGCCGCGGAGTCCCTCGCGAGTCGCTCATCACCCGGCGAAATCTCACCCCCTCGAGCGAGCGCGCACGCAAAGACCGCGGCGGCGCGTCTCGCGTTCCGCGCGGCAGCAGACTCGACGAGAGCGGCGCGGCAGCGCGACGTCCGGTATCTCAAACGCGGCGTGTCGGAGGAGGATCGCGAATCGCGCCGGCTACCTTAACCTCGAGAGTGTGTCCGTTCCAACTCCAGCCGGACTCTCCTCTTCGCGAGAGCGCTCACGTGGCCATATTTCTCCGCGCGCGCGCGCGTGTACCCGCGGCTATCCCGCGGGTGCAACCCCCCGTTTGTTCCGCGATCGTCGACCGGCCCGCTAATTACCGAGCAACTCGACCCTCCCTGCCGCGCGCGCGCGCGCGCGCACCCTCTTCGCCGTCCTATTCCCTCAGAGCCGCTGCACTATGCGGCGCGGCGTGTCGCGGCGACGATGGACGACGTCCCGTCCCTCTCTCCCTCCCTCCCTCCCTCTCGCCGCGTGGGTCGTCCAGCAACGAGCTCTTATCGATCGCGTCGATCGTATCGTCGCGGCCTATCGCGCCGGGATCGCGCATCTTCGAGAGGCATACAGCGCCGACAGGAAGAATGGATAGAGACAGCGCTGGAGTTTAGTGCCTCTCCGGCCGCTCACTGGCGGGTAATTAAATCACGGTGTCCGAGGGGTGTAGGAGGGACCCGCGGCTTAACGACGTCGGCTCCTCAGATCTTGTCGCGCCGCGACGACGCTGACGTTCGTCGGGACGTCGTCCGACGACGCGGCGCGCGCGTCCTTGCCGCGCGCACTCGTAGACACGTAGGCGTAGGTGTGTGTGTGTGTGTGTGTGCACTTTCGGCTCGATCATGCGCGACGTGTGCGCGTCGGCACGCGATCTCGGTTCGGCTAATAGAGCGATTCCCTCGGAATCTATCCATAATATACAGATTGATAAGCTCGGGCTTATCTCTCCGTCCCGCCTTTGGAAAGCTTCGAAATATGTGCCGCGCTCGCCGCGTCAAATCTTTGCGTTTCTCTGCTGCAGCAATCTCGAAGACTTGACGAGGGAGAGGCGAGTCTAAAAGGATGTAACAGGTAGGCGGGTAGATCGCGCGTAGATTCGTGGAAAATGAGATTATTGGTCAGACAATGATATTATTATGATAAACGATCGCCCCCTCCTCTCTGTGTCGGTCTCCTCTTGACGCGATTTCAATCTTGACGAACGCCAACGTACGAAGCTCTCATGGACGAGCGATGAACCGGAGCCGATGTGGTGGGAGGAAATTCCTTCCCCCTCCCGCCGCGCGCTCTCCTCTGTCGGTCCGTTCATTATAATTTTTCGCTATTAGCAAAACCGCGCGGGCGACCGCGCGAAAGGCGCGCTTTTTCCTACGTCCCGAAATCGCGCCGGGCAACGAGGCATGCAGAAGCGAAGCAGAGCCCACGAGTAATTAGCGGTAATTAACGGCGGTGGCTCGGCCGACGATACGACGGTTTTAATTACTTCGCGAAAGGCAGGGTCCGCGTTTCCTTTCTTTCCGTGGCTGACCCATGCCACCGCGCCGATACGGTAACGAGGAATTAAGGGACCGGCGCGGCGGCCCGACTTGATCTCTCAAGTACGCAATGACTTTCGACGTGTGGCGACCGAAGCCTCTCATTAATGGCGGCCGGGTAATTTGCGTGGATGACTTCGGTGTGCGCTTCGCTCTCTCTCTCTCTCTCTCTCTCTCCCTCTCCCTCTCTCTCTCTCTCTCTCTCTCTCTCTCTCTCTCTTCCCTTTCTCTCCTTCTCTCTCGCTCTCTCGCTCTTTTTCCTCCTTCACTCACCGCGACCCGCAGACTGCTCTCTCGCCGATGCACCGCGGCAACGGGATTTCTGACGCCCACGCTGACGCGCGCTCGACCCGATGTGACGCGCGATGACCGATCATTAGTTCACGTCCGTCCGACGGCCTACACACGAGCCCATTCGATCCGCGATCGCCCGATGATCCTCTCGACGATGGATCGACGTGCTTCGCGACAGTCGGTTATTTATGGAAAATTATATTACACGTCCTCCCCCTCCCCCCCCTCCCTCTTTCCTTCTCTCTCTTTTCTTCTCGCTATCGGGGATGATCGTTGAGATTGAGTCGCGAGAGTACACGTGGGGTACGAGAGATTTGGATTTAAGAGACAAGCGATCTTTTCTCGGCGATCTTTTCTCTCTGTTAACTTGTTAATTTCCTCTTACGATTAGCCTAAGTGGAGCCGGATAAGCCGGCGGACAATGGTGGAGCCGAGTCGCTCTTTCTTGCTTTCTCAAAGTCTCGACGCGTCTCATTTCCATTCATATTCTCCTGGCGAGTCGACGTAGATGAGAGATTGCGTAAGAAAAGAGGGCAAAGAGAGGAGCAGAAAGGAAAAGGGAAATGAGATGAAGCGGGTATGCGTAGTCTACGATATCGTAGCCAGGAAGATAATGCACGTAATACATAAGACGTGTTGGTGGCACGGGCGCGATAAAAAGGAATACATTTTTCAACGGCGGCGATGCACAAGCGGGAGTTTCCCTGGCGCGAGGGGCCATTTGTCGAAGGAACGATTCTTCAACGGAACGAGAAATTCTCGCGGATTACCGACGTCGACGTTCCATCACCGGCGGCTACGCGTCGATGATAAATCACCTCCGTAGCTAACTCGTCCACGAAATTCGCGGCAGCTCGCCGCGCAGAGGCGCAAACGCGGTGGCGGAGAGGAGGGCGGAGACGAGAGAGAGAGAGAGAGAGAGAGAGAGAGAGAGAGAGAGAGAGAGAGAGAGAGAGAGAGAGAGAGAGAGAGACAGACAGAGAGGAGAGAGGAGAGGCTGAGGGCACTGTGTGTGTGCGCGCCGGAGCCGGGACTTTAATACCGTTAGTATAACGAGAGGCACCGGTTATCAGCGTGCGATCGGCCAATACTGCCGGGGAATAAATGAAGAGGCGCAGATCCGAGGCGAAATCATTACAGTAACGAGACATTAAGCAGATAAGAGAGACGCCGGCCTTCGGCTCGTATCTCTCGCACGCCGCGAAGGTATGTGTGCCCGCGTGTGTTGCACGCGCGTGTGTCATGCGAGACACACACACACACACGTATGCACACGCGTGCTCACACGCTGCCGCGCATCTCATGAGCTCGTAACTTACGACGAGGCGTACGTGCGGCGGAATGGAATTTTCGTTATTAAAATACGGTTCTCCGGGGCCGGCTGGATCGCGAATAAAATTGTTCGTTAAAATGTAACGGCCGATCGCGCGGCCGCGGCGCGTGACCCATCGCGCGAGTGCGCGCATCGCGATGCCTCCTGAGACGTAATCGGCGCTTCGCAAAGTACCGCTGGTGTACACGTGTACTTGACGTGTACTTGACGATATGCTATTAAGAGCGTATTAGCATGCCGTTAGCTCGGCCGAAACGTTACACGCCACACGATTGTGCACTCGCTCGATGCTGCGGGCGGAGCGGCGAGACTCGCGCGGGAAATCCTCGATGCCGAGTCACAACGACGAGACACGATGATCGGCTTCGTACAGATAATGCGCGCAGATATTACAAGGCGAAACTCTGTGATTAGCGCGGGTAATTATCGATCGTTTCGCTACTCATCGTGACCTGTTGTAAATCACCTCCGCTATCGCACGCGTGCGCGCGCGCGCGCGCTGTTATTAGCGCCCGGCGTCGATGCAATCGTGGTCTTATATATTAATTACCGGTCGGATCGGAAAAGTAATCGCGTAGAATGAATTGAATTCTATTAGAGCCGACGTGCTACTAGAAACGCGTCTCGTGCCTCTCTCTCTCTCTCTCTCTCTCTCTCTCTGATAACACATCGACAATGATCAGCGACGTATCGCGCCTCTCGCGTTTCCATCCGAACAATTAGCCGGACCAGAATCGCAACACTCGCGACCGGCCTTTCACCGGTCGGTCGGATTGTTCCGTCGTTACCCTTTCGCGGCGCCTCGCGCGCGGCCGCTTTGCCCGCGTTATCTGATCACACATATCGAAACAATGATCCTTTCCGCCGGTACGAGGAGAGAGATCTGCTTCTCCCCCTCCTCCTCCTAGACACGTCGTAGCGCGGCAGCGAGCGTCGCGCGGCGCTTTATTTGTCGCACCGAGTCATTCCGCGGGAATGAAGTTAGCAGTTTGAGAGAGGCGTATCGATATCCGAAAGTTACGACGAGCCACGGGCTACGCGAGACTCGGCTTACGCGCGGCGGAGGCTCAATTTCCGAACCGTGACTCCTCGACACTCGAGCGTCGCCGCCGATTATAGCACGCGTTTACAGAGAGGTGTCTTAAGAACGGTACGCGACGCGATGCGACGCGGCGAGGCGCGGCGGCGGGGGGGGGAGGGGTCGGAGAGAGCGGTGAGGAGGAAAAGGGGGGAAGGGGGGCATCAGGGAGGGCCGGCGAGGACCGGAAAGAGCGGAAGGGTCAGGTAGGTGATCTTGTTTGCTAATGGCGTACTCGTGTTCGAATGTAGTTGGCCCGCTACGTCCATACGTCTTCTGATTAAGATTAAAGAAACCGCGTATCTCATGAAGCCGCGCGCGCTTAATGTATTCACGCGGCCGTGTAAAAGTTAAGAGCCGCCCCGGCGCGCACGATAGAGCGCACGAGACCCTTTCCTCTCCCGGTCGAGCGGGCGCCATGCCGCTGTTATATCGATCGGACGGAGCGCGGCGCGGCTCGCTCACGGCTCGCTCACGGCGAGAGGCCACAAGTCGTTGTCCCGCTTTTCGCGTAATTGCGATCTATGTTGCAGCCGACGCGCGCTTTCATTAAGATTGCGGCGCCCGCTGGGTATAATTGGTGGCGATCACGACGAGGAATAATTAATCCGTTTATGCGGAGCGCGTCGCAACGACCAAGTGTCCTCATTGTCGGGTAATACGGCTGGGTGTACTTAAAGCGAGGGAAACCGGCGCGTTTCTCCCTCTGAAGTGGAGCAGAGAGAGAGAGAGAGAGAGAGAGAGAGAGAGAGAAAGAGAAAGAGAAAGAGACTTTAGGCACGGCGTCGGCGAGTGTCATTGTCGCAGCTATCGACGGGGACGCGAGTCGATGAGAGAGATGTTGACGTCGTAGATAATGAATGATTGCGTGGCTCTTCTCCGAGATTCAGAAGTAATTAGTTAGCGCTCGTATAATGAGGCCGCCGCGATCGAATCGGAGTCGAGTGGTCCCATCGCGTTCTCGGCCGCCGGATAAAAACCAAACGCCCCACGACCAAGCGCGCCTCTCCGTGCAGACGTGACAGATGTTTAAATCTGTGCTTCTCTATTTATACATTAGCGCGCGAGCGAGCGTTTCAGAGCGGGCTCTGCTTGGTCGTTGGCCGATTACGCGGCGCTCGAGTGCGCATCGACGCGTGAAGTACCGCGAGTGCTCGCAATCGGGCTGCAGCACTTTGAAACGCGAATGAATGCAACGAGCCCCACGCACGCACGTATACAGAAGCGTGTGCGCGCGCGCGCGCGCGCGCGCGCGTCGTGATTGCGTAAGGCGATTGCGAGCGGTGCAGCAGGGTCGCCCTGTGGATCACACCTCCGGCTCCAACGACCCCGGAGGCTTTGGCTCGCGGAGAGGGGAACGAGTGTCGCGGCCACGTTCGAGCCCACGTAATTGTGGAGGACAGGCAGAATTTCTCGCCTCGCTAACAAAGACGCGAAGAAACCTGCACTCGAGCGAGCGCGCATTCGACAAAGCGGCTGAAATAAAGGAGACCACGTCTGTCGTTCTCTCCTTCTCTCTCTCTCCTTCTCTCTCTCTCTCTCTCTCTCTCTCTCTCTCTCACTCGCTCGCTCGCTCTTTCTCGTTCTCGCTCTCTCTCGTTCGCTCTTTCTCGCTCTCGCTCTCTCTCGCTCTCGCTCTCTCTCTTTCTCTCTCTCTCTCTCTCTCTCGCGCTTTCTCGGTCGAGAGGACACAATGAGAAGGAGAGACGCGGTTAGCCAGACAGAGACAGATTGAGACGCAGAGAGAAAGAGAGAGAGAGAGGGAAGGGGGGAGAGGCTCGATGGCCTCATAGGTGTGCTGTTGCATCGAAAACGCCGCGAGACGGGCCATGAAAGGAATCTCCGTTCCGTCTCCGCTTCGGCAACGAGGAGCGAGCGCGCGAGAAGGACGTTGTGCCTGACATCAATGGGCCGATGCCCGCGCGAGAGGAAATGTCCCGCTAACCGATGTTGACAAGCATTGCGGCCGCGTCGCGAGGAGAGAGAGAAAGAGAAGAGAGCGCTCGTTCTCGAGGTGGTAGCGAGGCGACGACGAGGAAGCGAGAGGCCGCGACATTACCGGTGTCAGGAAGAGTATTGTTTTTCCCAGACGTCGTTCGCGCCGTCTCTCGCGTTTCTCAGCGCGAAGCGAGTCTCCCTCTCCCTCCCCCCCTCCCGCTCGTCGTCGAGCGCGCCTCGAGATTTGAGATCCGTGGCGGCCGATGGGCATCCGCGCGAGAGGAGACAAGGGAGGGCTTAACTGTTCTCTCTCCCTCCCTCCCCCCCCTCTCTCTCTCTCTCTCTCTCTCTCTCTCTCTCTCTCTCTCTCTATTTTGGTCCTCTTGTTGTTCCCGTCGCCGGCGATGGACGGCGGCGTTATCGTGTTACGCGAGAGAGACGTCTGGAGCACGACGCGGCTGAGCGACGACGAATTGTGAAGCTGCGATTGCATCCGTGATCCTGGCAACTCCGCGGGCTCTCCGCGTTTACAGTCGTGCACGTCTCGGACGTTTCGTCCTCGCGCGCGCGCGAGGGAGAGAGAGAGAGAGAGAGAGTCTTGCCGGAAACGGAAGGAGGTAAAAACATCAGAGCGCCTCGTCGCTCGCGTTGACCGTACACGACTTGAAAATATTGTTCGCCGTCCGCGTGAACCGATCGCGCGTTCGATTAGCGAGAACGGATTTTTCGTCGCTTGAGAAATCCCGCGCCCCGCGGTCTCCTCTTCTCATCTCAGCGGCCTGCGTAACGCGAGAGCATCGCGCAGGTGACTTCGCAAAAAGGGATGGCCAAGGTGAAAACGAGAGGCGGCGGCGTCGAGAAGGAGGCAGGAGGAGGAGGAGGAGGAGGAGGAGGAGGAGGAGGAGGAAGAGGAGGAGGAGGAGGAGGAGGAGGAGGAGGAGGAGGTTAGATCCCGACGCGATGGTAGGCGTGTGATGGTCAACCGACCTTAGCACGAACCCACAACCATCGTGAGCCGTCGCTGCGCCAGATTGTCCTGCTCCGATGACCAATCGCTTTGACGCCTCTTGAAGGAGGGCATCCATTTGTCTCACCTTTCCCGCGACGTGGCTTCGCGCCTGTCTGTGTGCACATTTCCGCCCCGCTTCTGCTCATCCGTCCGTCCGTCTACCCGTGTGGCGCGGCGATCTTGTTAATGCGGTTAATTATTATTCGGAACGGCGTCTGCTCCCGAGAAATGATTACACCAAATGAATGCGTCGACTCGCGCGGGAACGGGATGAAATAAACCGGCTTGAATAGCGGCGTCATCGGTTTTATAATTATCAAACACTCGTGACGTGTTCTAATTATGTACTTTATTCCGTTGATTGGTTTCAAATTCTGTGATATTTGTTGTCGGAATGGATACGAGTTATTCCGCATTATTGTTGGATTTATTGAGGAATTTATGATTTTCATTATATTCCCGTTGTGAGAGGGTAGCGCGCGCGCGCGCGCGCGAGAGAGAGAGAGAGAGTGTCCGACGCACGGACATTCCCCTCGCACTACGAGTTTCGAAACGTAGACGTGAATTAATAGTTTTCTTTTTTTCCGCCGCAGACTTCTCGCGCACGCGACAGTGCGGCGGGTTAATTGGATTTAGGTGTAAAATTCGTTTGGCCCGTAATCCCTCCGTTTATTATTCGATGGGACGCGGCGGCCCATAACGAGACGCTAATTACGAGCGTCGGGCCATGCATTTGCGTGTCGATCTCGGCGGTCAGTCATTATTAGAAGTTTTCCCCACGAGAGGCAAGTTCGCCGACGGCACGCTTGTTTTTCCCATTCGCTAGTAGACGCCACTGAAACACGGCCGAGTCCTCAAAGAGGACGTTCCGGCGCCTAGGTAAGACGAGATGTGACGCCGGGAAGTCATTAGAGCGGACTCGAGACGTTCGGCAGACTGCTGTTGCCTGAAAAGGTCCGTCTGGAGACGGACGCGAGAGCTGCTGCGAGTTTACGCTTTGGTGATTCGGCCGAATTTCCTCTCGCTCGCTCCTCTCCTGTCGCAGGCGCGCGCGTAACTCGAATTAGTATGCGAGAAATCTGTGGAGCGGCCAAATCTCCGAAGGTCGCGAGCAGAGCTCGCATGCGCGCGCGGTAACTTTCGCGCAAACAGATGCGCTCGTTCTCGTACTCGCGTTCATTAAGGCCATTACTCAAACGTGTACGTCTCGGCAGCGTACGAGATAATCAGCAGAACTCATCGAGCGGCGGCGGCGGCGGCGGCGGATCGCGTTCGATGCTCGTTCGCCGATTCAAAGTTAGTGTAGTAGCGCTTTCCTTTCCGAGAGCCTTCGATCCGATAGAAACGAAGAGGCGTTTCGTATACATTGGATATTCGCGGCTGTGTGTGACAGCTCTACCCGAGCGCGCACCGTCGCACCACGTTGTCAGATTATCGCGAAACTCTCATCTCACCTCACCTATTAGCTTCACGCACGTTCTCCGACGAGAGAGAGAAAGAGAGAGAGAGAGAGAGAGAGAGAGAGACGGTCGCGCGCAAAATCACAAAATCTCGTTGGTGTGCTCATCTTAATACGCGGCCCCGCCGCGAAGCAATCAAGCCGGTGATATGCCGGGATGTGCTTTTTCGAAACGATCCCAGGGCGGAAGAGGGAGGAGTGACCGGTCGAGGGACCGGGTAGGTAGGTAGGTAGGTGTGCTATCGGCGGATAGGTAGTCAGCTCGGTACGTATATTCATGCGCTTGTGAATAACTCCGAAGCGATGATATCGAAGCTACAAATTACCAGGAGGCCAACCACGAAAGCCGCGATGGAAGCGCTCCTCTCTTCCTCCTCGTGGTTCCTCCTTCGCCTGGTAAGCACTTTTTCTTCCTTCTTCTTCACCGTCTTATCCTCTCCGCACGGTCCATCTTCTGCGATCGCGCGCTTCTCACTGTTCTTTTGCCGCGGGTTCGTCTCTTCCTTCTTCTTCTTCTTCTTCTTCTTCTTCTTCTTCTTCTTCTTCTTCTTCTTCTTCCTCTTCTTCCTCTTTCTCCCTCTCTCTTTCTTTCTCTCTTTCTCTCTCTCTCTCTCTCTCTCTCTCTCTCTCTCTCTCTCTCTTTCTCTCTCGCCTTCCTCCTCTTGCCTCTTCCTTCTCTCTCGCCGCGCCTCCCGAGTCTCGCAGGCCGGCCCGAGTCTTCGCATCGGTTCATCAGAGGTCCATCCACCGAAATTATAATAACAATAATGATAAAAGCGGGAACAACGTGCTGTGTCCGCGGGATGGGAAACAGCGAGGCGAAGGGGGGACAGTGGGGAGGTCCTCCACCTGCCGCCCGGGAGCCATTGCTTTTTTCTTCGTCTTTCTTGTCGACCTCTCCTCCTGGCTACGAGTCTCGGCGTGATACCACTTTTCGCCGAATCGTCAACCGTCGATTGATTGGCGAGAGGAATTTACAAGAATCCACTTTAAAGCGGGACGCGACGCGACGCGCGTGCCAATTAATAATTCATATAATAAAGTCCGGATTATTCCGAATACTAATTTCTTCATATATTATGTAATCGACGCGAGACCGGTTAATGTTACAACTTTTCTCTCTCTCTCTCTCTCTCTCTCTCTCTCTCTCTCGTTCGTTCTGCCGAGGAATCTTATCGCGCTTCCTCCCGAAACCACCGACGAAACTGCCAGAAAACGCGATAAATCCATCACCTTGTTATCAGTATAAAAATAAATTATGAAGAATAACGACCGCTAATCTGCATTTTTAACTGAGGAATGACACAAGGGGGACATGTGAAAATGATTAAACCCGTCTCTTTAAACACGCCGCTCTCTCACCCGTTAATCGGAGTCCCCCCCGAGAGACATCAATTGCAATCTCTCTATTTCAAAGATCGCTCCGACTATGCGCGCGCGCGCTCGTCGTTATATCACCCGGCTCGAGAATTTCATTCCACATCAACTTTACGGATTCTTCGTCGCTCCTTCGGCCTCGACGGAATGCGCGGAGTTAATGTAGAATCCAAATTACGGCTCGGAATATTCGTGATGCGAGGCCGATACGCGTCCGAGACGCCGCTAAGAGGATCATCATCGTCGAGTAGTAGGCGACGCGGCAACCGCCGCGCAGGGGAACAAGCAGCCGTGGGGCAGGTCGAACGGGTCCGTTCTCGAAGCGCGCGCGCGCGCGCGCGAGATGCGTGGTGGGACCCGCGCGGGTCCACCTAATAATTAATGCGGAGGCGTTTGAGATACGCCACACCCATCGGAACTCAATCAACGCGGGGCTAAAGATAAGCAAGAGCTTTGTGGTGGCGAGCGAGGCACCAGGGGGCTTATCCTCCGGCAGACCCGAGTCATCCTAATCAATAGTATCGGTGGACGCGATGATGGCGCGCTTCGTCTTCTTCACGAGTCGCTCCGCGACTCCACACACACGTCCTTCTCGCGTCTCTCGCGCGTTTTTGCTGCTCTCCCTGACCCCTCGTGTACTTCTTGCGACCGATATCGACCGAGCGAACGCCGCGAGCGACCCGACGGATATCGTTCGCGCGCGCGCGCGCGTTTACCTACTTCCTTTTCGCGTCGCGCATTAATTAAAACACCCGGCCATTTAACGAGCCTTGCCCGCATTTCCTTCGAGAGACCCCTCTCATACGTGACGCGCGCTCGGCGGTCGAGCTCGGCCGGCTAATCGCGAGCGAGAAATCGCCGTTCGCGGCACACACACGCCACATTTCTCGGCTGATTTGCGCGCGCGGATATTGCGATCGCGCCTATCGGTATCGAGGACGAATCAATTTGCGCGCGTAACAGAATTGTGACGCGCGAGCAGCCGCCGCCTGCCGGGCTTATCAGTCGCGATTGAACGTGACTGGGCCTTTGTAGCGAGCCTTTGCTCGTTTTCTCTCTCCTCTCTCTCTCTCTCTCTCTTTCTTTTCCGAAGTCTTTGCCGCGCTCTCACTCTTTCTCTCTCGATCATTCACTCACCCACACTCTTCTTAATCCCGGCGAACCACTCGACCGCGCCGATGTCGAGCGTGTTTCCTGCACGAAGAATACTCCAAGTTCTCGCGAATTCCTAACGAGAACGGTGAATCGTGTGAAGTAGCGGTACCGCCGAACAAGATAGAAATTCCAGCTACGTCGTGTCGGGCGGACAACAAGAACCTCGTTAATTTGCCGGACAGACAAAACGCCGGCCAACTGTTGCGTATTTGCCGCGACGACACACGCATCAATACACCGCCCGTAATAACCCTGTAACAAAGCGCTCTTTTGTCGATGTATTTTGATAATTATTAATTACTCGACGGATAATTAGCGACTCGGTGTGCTGATGGTTTACATCTCGTCGTGAGGAGGAGAAGAAAGAACCGAGGCCGCGCTTCGCTGTCCATTCGGTAGGAAAATCCGCGCGCGGCCGCGGTGGATGTCCGAGGCGGTCGGAAGAATTCTTCGTCTTCGGGCACAAATTACCCGGCTGTGGCGACGGCTGCTCCTGTCTGTCGTACTCCGACAGAAAGAAGGGGGCAGAAAGAGAGAGAGAGAGAGAGAGAGAGAGAAAAGCAGAGAGACGAGATGCCCGCGGTGAGAGAACGAGCGGAGGACGAGGAGAATGAAGGGCGAAGGAAGGAAGGAAGGAAGGAAGGAAGGGCGCATTCTCGTCGGAGAGAACCGATTCATCTCGCGGTCTCGTTAGGTCTCGTCACGAGTAGGCGAAGGATATCGAAGGGAGGATCCGGCTCTCCTCCCGACGAAAGGGGCGCAAAAGGACCCCTCCGACTATCGTCCGCTCTTGTCTTCGCGACAAACAAATTGTCCGTCGTGCGTTTCGAGCACGCGCGCGGAAGTTGTCGAGACGTGACGGGATATCGCGCGGACGGTCCTGCCTTGCTATCCGCATCCTCGCGATCCGCCGGCGCGATGCTGACGATCCTCGCGGATCCTCCTTTACGTCGCAAGGAAGGCGGCGCATGGAGAAGCAGGACGTGTACGAGCGCGGAGAGGATACGTGGGCAGTGACGCGAGCAAAAAACGGCAAGGCCGATCGCGATTTAATGGGCAATTTCGCTTGAGCTCCGTGAAAGCGATAGTTCGTAAAACATCGCAGCAGCGCGCTGCGTATCACATAAACAAGCGACGTCGCTCGCGCGATTATTAGCGCGCGATGCGTAGTGCGATTCGTGATTACCCGCGCAGCCCGATGCGGATGCACGCGCTCGAAGAAGGGTATTTGCGAGTTGGCTCGCAAATACACCCGGCGCGTTATTAAGAGAGACGAGCGTCACCTCTCGATATCGTTACAATCGCGATTCGATCCGTGTCTCAATTTTCTTCTTTTTTTTTTCACGCAACCCTCACGGGCGATAAGTTTACCGTCTGCGTGTGGTGACGAGCGTACATTTCGGAATCCGAAAACGCCGCTCTGCCGTTTCTCGTTGCGAGGAAGCGAAGAAACGCAACACGGATAAAATAAAAGTGTCAACCACACTTGCTCAAGAGAGAGGGTGGGGGAGGGAGGAAGAGGAGGGCGGTCACGGCGACGCGCGATTTAGGGAGGGCACCGGCGGCGTGTTGCTCCCGTCGCCGACGCGTCATTGTCATTTGTCATTGTCTCTTATGTTAATGTTTGCCGGGGCGCCGAGACGTGGTGGGGGCTTACTAATAGCGGTAATTAGCGCCGTGGTGCCGGCCGCTCTCTATATACATCATCTTTCAGAGGCCGCATCTTTACGCTCGGAGAGAGCAGCTCTCTCCTCCCTCTCTCTCTCCCTCCCTCCTCTCTCTCTCTCTCTCTCTCTCTCTCTCTCTGTCTATCTCTCTTTCCCTCTCTTGTACCTTCCCACCGTCACCTTTCGTCTCCTCTTGCACTGTCCGTCTGTCGGGCCCGGCCGTCCATTGGACGCGCGATGATTTCGCATACGTTGGCGAATCATCGCTAGATCATTACGCGCGGCGTTCGCATACGCCGAGATCACGTCTAGAGTTGTTGCTGGTCATCGTCTGCAATCGATATCGGCTCTCTCTCTGAGATGGCATATACGGTCGTGAGCGCAAGTTATACACGTTGTACGAGCGAGGAGGAACGCTTTCTCTCTCTTTCCTTTCTCTCTCTCTCTCTCTCTCTCTCTCTCTCTCTCTCTCTCTCTCTCTCTCTCTCTCTCTCTCTCTCTCTCTCTCGTCGAGTCCCGTGTATGCGGGAGCGACTAATTATTCTTACATTTAGCTTGTCTTATTACGCGCGTGGTATTTACGCAGTCACGAGGTTACGCCGAATCATGATTGCGACCCATGTGGGAATGTTATCCCCGTCGTCGTCGTCGTCATCGTCATCGTCGTCGTCGCGTCGTCGCGTCGTCGCCATCACGCCGGTGATTAATATACGCGAGCGGGACACGAGCGTACGCATACGCGAAACTCGTTTAACGAGCTCGATTTTGCCGGGCGCGCTAATTCGTTTTTGCATCTCCATTCCGTTCTCGCCGTTAATCATTTTTCCGCTCGGGTAACGCGCTGCGACGGGGAGAGAAAGTCGAATTCGATTAATATTTCTTCCCTCTTTTTCTTTCTTTCTCTCCCCGTGTCTCCCCCTCCTCCCCCTCTCTCTTTCTCTTTCTCCCCCTTTTTTTAATTTTAAACTCGAGCCTGTTCCACACACACACACACACGCACACACACACACACACACACACACACACACACACATGCACACACACACACACACACACACACACACACACACACACATATGTACATACACACATGTACACATTCGGACCGTAGATGGCGGTGGCGGTTCTCGATGCGAAGCCACGATAGGAGGATCGATGTCCGTACATCGTTTCGATTTTTATGGTCGATACCGGGAAATAGCCGGCGGTAAACGAGTTCCGTTATTTCGGCACTGTGAAAATCGTCTCAGCGGCGGCGGCCGCCGCTGCTGCTGCTGCTGCTACTACTGCTGCGTTAAAAACTATGTCAAAAGCGATCTCGCGCCGATGAAACTCGAATCAATTCCACTTTGTTTTATTTGCCCCCACCCCGGTTTTTAATGAACCTCGCGGGCGAAGGGCCGCGCGTTCGTTATGTATTCTCCGTTATACTTTCTCCCCGGGCGCATCTCCTTTGAGCGGGCTTAATAACCGCGCCGCGGGTTACCTCGAGTTCCAAATCTGGCGCGTGAGATTTTTTTCAGGTCTATCGACGAATCATCGTCGGTTCATTAGATTGGCCCAGCTGCTCGGAGATTACTATTGTCGCGATTGTTGCCGGTCATCGTTTGCAATCGATGCCACGAAAACAGTATGGGGTCTATTCTCGACGTATGCCGGCCGTGAGCGCGTCGTTTCATTCGCGCGGATACCGCGGCCGACGCGAATCCGCATTATTCGCATTCAGGCCGTAATTAAATATTTTTCCCCCGTGACGGATCGCCGGGACGGACTGCGTGTGGCATATGCGTCTGTATGCGGAGCCACGTGGGTGTTACAAAAGATGCTTTCAGATCCGTTCAATAGCGGATTTCTCATTAAGCGAAAAGTGTCCGACTCGAATTACACGGCTCGGCTGATTCGATAAATAATCTCTCGCCTAACGTTCGTCCTAACGAACGTCGCGCTTAGATCGTAATCTCTTAACGTCCGACAGATTACAGGCGCGTTTCCAACGCAATGATTCAATCTCGAGCTCGGTAGATTTCCCGGCGTCTTCGCGCTTTTCACCATAGGAATACGCTTTTAAAGGATCGCAAAGTATAACGGACCGAGAGAGAGAGAGAGAGAGAGAGAGAGGGAGACATGCTTCTCGAGCGTGATCCTCGTGATTTCCCTCCTCATGTTTTAGGACATCCGCCGTCCCACTGTAATCCTCTTTGAAGCTGCGCACATAACGCGAGGCGATCTCGCCTCTCCGGCAGTTTCTCATCGTCGTCTCTTAATCGCAGATCGAGCACAACCGTGGTCGCGCGCGGCCGGCGCGAACGAGTCGCCGCGAACATCAGACGCGTTTTCCCCGGAGCGGAAAACGAGCGTGACCGTGTAGGGTGTACGCTCGTATTGTCAATTACCGAGCACTCCCTTCTCTGCCTCTCGCACGCGGGCTCTCCGCGGTCTAAGCGTATTTTCTAAATATGGCGCGATATAACCGCGCTGCTCCGGCGCACAGCGCTAATTATCATTACGTCGGTTTATTGCGTTACGAGAAGAGAGGGAGAGAGAGAGAGAGAGAGAGAGAGAGAAATACGCGCAGTCGGTCGTCGTAGTTAGGCCCATGGGGAATCCCGCGGGCATATATTCATCCGCGCCATTTTGCCAGCGAGTTTACACCTGTCAGGTAGCAACGCGCTCGTTTCAATATACGCGTCTCCGCCGCGTTCGCTCGTCATTTTCCTCGGCGATTCCCCGCGAGCCTGCAATCTCTCTTTCTTTCTCTCTCTCTCTCTCTCTCTCTCTCTTTCTTTCTTATGCAATTGTATCGCGGCTTTTCCGCCGCGGCTAATGGCGGCTTATTTCCTCACCGGGCTCTCGATCTGTTCTCGTGTATCGAGCGGACGTTAACGGAGACTCGCGCGAGTGCAAAGCTTCGCGGAAGATCCTTCACCGGGACTTTACGTTCGTGTTTCCTGCGGATGAACCTCGAGTAGGAGCGAGGATCTCGCGCGCGATAAGAGCGTAAGAATTGTGCTCTCGGTGGCGCATCCTTGCGTGAAATCCGGGCGATCCGAGTTTCCGCCGGCGGAACTCTGCCCTCTTCGAGTATCGATGCTCGCCCTCGCTTGGTATCGCGACGAGGGACGAATCGGGCTCGGTGACGATACGCGGTAGTTCCGTTTCATCGTTTCGCCGGAACCTCCTCGCTCGCGTCGAGTGGCGCTGTCGCAAAAAAATACCGGATCACGATGCCGGGCCGGGATTCCCGTGCGAGAAGTCAACCGATGTAGCATGCGCGCGAGTATCGACAAACAAACAGGCTCGGTGCAATTATCTGGCGGCGAGTGGCGACCGGTAGTAAAATTTCGGGGCCTCCCTCCACGTTTATTGCTCCGCCGGATGGACGGGGATGATGCGCCGAGGCTGCTCGCGCAGCGCGTAAGTGGCGATTTTCGATCATTACGGCCGGCTAAGTGGATCCCGAAGGGGCGATTTCGGCGTCCGAAAATGTTGCGCATAACAAACAAACGCAGCGGTGGCGGCGGCGGCGGCTACGACGACCGCGTCTTTTTTATCGACGTGCCACGCCGCTCTCGTCGTTTAAACCAATCGGCCAGCTCGTAAAGGAGAAGGAGAGAGAGAGAGAGAGAGAGAGAGAGAGAGAGAGAGAGAAAGGGACGGCTCGGATGAAGGAAAGAAGGCGGCACGGAAAACGGAGCGAAAGAGATGCTAATGGCCGCTCACCGCCGCGAGGGATACAACTGCGATCTTATATTTTACATGCGCCGGCTGCCGCGAATGCTTCTAATCGTTTCTCCTAATCTCCCCGGCGCATTATCGGCGAGCGAGTCGCGATATATAGATAGCGGGATTCTTTTCGCGACTTTGGCGCGTCCGGTACCCACATATCTCGCATCGGAGTTCGAACGGCGCTAATGGCGCGTCGCCTGTAAAACAGCAATTTTAGCGGTAACAGCTCATTAACGCGCGATGCAAGACCGATTTGCGTCGACCGATCGAATCGGCGATTAGTCTCGCGAGCGTTATAACGGTCGCGATTCTCTCCACACGTGAAGTAATGCGCGAGATTACGCGCGAAATTACGTGCAGCTGGCGAGCGCTGCGGGCGGCGGGTTATGCAAATGGCGGGGACGTTGAAAGAATGCGTGGGCACGCGGAGACGCGCATTGACAGATGGGCGAGAGAGGAAGAGAACCGCGACGTTGTTGCTATTGTTGTTGTTGTTGTTGTCGTCGTATCTCACGATCCGAGTTAGCGGGCAGTTGACGGCTCGCGACCGGCCCACTCCTCGTCGCCTGGGCGCGAATCGCGATTTTCCACGCGCAATTTTTTTCACTTCCCCCCCCGCGGACCTCCCGCGAGTCCGGCCGCGTCGCGTTTCCATTCGCGTTCAATTCGCGCGCGACGGAAGTTCCTCATCGAGACGCCCGTCGATCGAGATCCTGCGCGACCGGGGCGGGACTGTCTCGGTCGCCGCCGAGGATTTTATTACATCGTAACTCGTAACTTCTCTATTAGGAAAGACCGCGCGCGCGGTCTCCCAGCTATACGCGGGATATAGACGCCGTGTAAGTCTCTTGCGAGCGCGTATAATAAAGGGGGGTGTACAATAAGAAGCCAACATGGCGGGCAGCTCCTATCCGAGCGGGGACGATTCCTTTCTAAAGGGCGACGCGATATTTCCACGGGAGGACGACGATGGTAGTCGGGGAGACGAGCGGGGAGTCGCAAGAAACGTTTTCCAGCACTTTTTACGACGCGTGCATTAGCGCGCGGGGACCGGTTTATGCGCGACGAAAGAAAGGTACGATAAGCATATCGCACGAGGGCACTCAAAGGCACTTCGTGCTGAGGTCCGTCCACTGTCATGCGCCGGATGAAAACTCGATGACGATCACCGGAGTTTCCTCCTACAGCAAGACGGTAGATCCGAGGGAGGATAGAAGAAGATAGAGAGAGAGAGAGAGAGAGAGAGAGAGAGAAGAGAGCAGAGCTCTTTCCGCGTCTCTCGGCCGGTCGTTAAGTAAGACGGTTACATTGAGAGATGGCCAATGTAAATTGCGACGGCGCGGCACGTATGTGTCGTGCGGCCCGTGTAACGATACATCAACGTCAGCAAATTGTGATAAATAAAGCGCAATTGAAGGCGAGAGTATACGGCGAGAAAGAGGAAGAGAGCGAGAGAGAGAGAGAGAGAGAGAGAAAGGGACGGGGGACGAAGGTGGGACTTACTTTTCAGCGGACGCCAGAGTCGTCCGCGCGCGCGAATCCTTATCGCGTGCAATGTCCGCGCTCACGCTCGCGCGGGCGCGCTAACGACAGCCGTAATGAGTTGCTATTAATTAACGAGGCTCATTGGCGTAACGCGCATAATACGAATCATCGGATATAATGGACGGCAGCGAGGCGGCCCGCCGTCGCCGGCGGACAAACGAGAGATGCAACAACTCTCTCTCGTGCGGGATATGTTGTCACTCTCGCGCGCGCGCGCGAGTTCAAGGTTGTTTCAATAATGCTCGCCGCCCGGACGGAGGGATTTATCCCGCCACAGAGGGATAAATACGTCCGAAGGACTCGCGGGGACGGCCGGCTGATGGAAGTCGCGAGGAGACCCGAGAACGCGAGCGTTGGATGCGGATATAATAATGCAGGCTTGAGAGCGCAACAGCTCGACGCGAAGGGGCAGGGGCAGGGGTAAAGGGGGGGTGGAGAGAGAGAGAGAGAGAGAGAAAAATCGCGTTATCGTATCAGTCGGGACGCAGCAGAACTAATCGGATCCGTCGAATTTATCAGAGACGCGGGTGTCCGGAGGTGTCTTTGAACGGGTTTGGCGCGGATTTGGACGCGATAATTATCGATGACATCCGCCTGTTGCTAAAACACGTCGAATCGCAGCGCGCGTATCCAATAAACGCGCTCGCGAGCGTCAAAGAGCCGCTACAATCGGAGCTGTTACAACCGGTAGCCCGCAATTCATCGTCAGTGTCTGTTAACCTGCTGCGCCGGCCGTCATTAAATTATTACGCGGTGGCGGGTTCCCGCGCGAGGGGGCAGGAACGGATAGGAGGGCGGCGGGGAAGAGGAACGCGCGATTATCAGAGTTATTTGGCTGTATATCGTTATTAGGAGCCGAAGGAGCGACGACTCGACGACGTTGTACGCCGGGAGAGCGCGAGACAGCGACAGAGCGTAGACCCGCCGACGGCCGCTCGTTATCGTAATTGGATAATGTCCGTGCTAGACCCGCTTTTCCCCGTGCCGATACGTCATCGGTAACGGTAAACGATCCCACATGCGACTGTAAGGTGTAAAGTGCGAGTCCGCCCGACTTTCGACGATTCCTCCGCGCGCGACGCTGATTTTCGAAAGAGAGCGGTGGAATTCGCGTGAGAATACGCGCGGCGCGACCGAAGATGAATGCCCTCTTTAGAGCGCGACATTTTAACTATTGATGTAAACGAATTTATTTATTTATTTATTTTTCTTTTTTTTTTATACAGACGAACGAAAACACACGTGATTGGGATTAGTCCGCGGCACTCACGGGCGACGTTGCGGACTGAGCGAAATTTCGTTACTTTCCACACGAAGAATTTCCGTGACTGTTCTTTCTTCAAACTCCCGATCGAAGATCGAAGATCGTTGCCCATGTACGGTCGTGCATCAACGAAGCGTGCATGAGAGTTTGAGAAGGTGCCTTGGCTTGGGAGGAGGGCAGGGCGTAGAAAGTAAAGGAAAGAGGGAAAGGCGAAGGAAGATGGAAAGAAGGAAGAGACAGACGCGGCCGCGCCGTCGGGCCCCATCGCAAGCATTACCGCGCGCACTATAGAAGCAATCAGCGGCCGATGGAATGGGGAAGGGGAATCGTCGGCGCTATCTACGTAATATATCGTGGGTTAATTAATCGTTTAATGAAACAGTAGTTAGCCGTGATGATTGTGATATTTTATTATTATCCCTCGGCGAGGAAGAGGGACCCGGCGAGAGGAACCCGAGGATCGTCGGACTGACGACCTCAGGGAGACGCATGACGACGGTTTGGGATGACCAAGAGAGCGAGCGAGAGAGAAAGAGAGCGAGAGGGGGGAGGAGAGGAGGGGGAGGGAGGGAGGGAGGAAGGAGGACGCGAAAAAAGAGAATCGTCTGTCGATGATAAAGAAAGAGAGAGAGAGAGAGAGAGAGAGAGAGAGAAGCAGAGAGCGAAAGGGAGAAGCTGAGAGAGAAGGGGGGTGGTGGAGAGGTGGACCGAGAAGCAATTTGCGAGGAAATCGTTGCTGCCTGCCGGAGCAGCGATTGTTCCCGCTTTTGATGTACGGAATGCTCAGGAATGCCCCTCGCGTGTTATCACGCGTGCCATTGCGCGTAACGAGATTTACGCCGCGCAGTTTCTGGAAATTACTCTGGCGTCGGCGCGACTGGGTCGCAATTTTCTATCCCGCGCCGCGCGATTAAGTCAGGCTGACTGACTTCGCGCAGTGAGAGAAGTTAATTTTTCTCAGGATTAACGCGCGCGCGCGCGCGCGCGCGCGTGAGCGTTCGCGCCGACGGGGCCGGGGAAATCAAAAGGAACGAGAATCGGGTTAATTTATCGCAATCGCGGCTGTGTGTTCCCTGCGTCGCGCGTTGCAAACAATGCATCCAATTTTCCATCACGTTGAATTAGCCGTAGCATTTGCGCGAATTAACGAACGAAGGGCAATCGGAGCGCCGGCGCGGGTTATCGAATGTCTCTCGTATTTCACATCGTTCGCAACGTTTCCCCGAACAAGTGGAAGAATCGCGCTTACATGGGAGGGAGGGGAGGGTCGATTTCTTGTACCGTCCGACGGAGGAAAATGCGGACGGAGGTGATGTATCGCGCTCGATATGGCTTTCAGTTGGACCGCTAAAAAATTCGACGCGTTTACCGGTTGGCGGGAGCTATCTAGCGCAAGAAATCGTTTCTCACCGCGTCGCGAAGTTATCGCCGGCCGGCCGGCGATAAATCAACGTTAGGCAAAGGGTCGAGCGATCAGCGTGAAATAAATGCAGGCGGCGGCATTTACCCTCTCTTTTCTTGCACGCGCTGTTTTACGCGCGCGCGCGCGCGCGGCCTCGCGAACGTAAAAATTCCGTGTCGAGGACGACAATGGCGACAACGACAACGGCAACGGCAACGGCAACGACGACGACGACGACGACGACTATGACGACGAGACATGGGCCAGGAATTCGTGTCGGTGGGCAGCAAGCTGCTCGCTCGTTATAATACACGAGAGCGTTCAATGGAGCGTTTAATAATGATGATTTGGTGGCCGGATCGTCGGTTAGGTTTCGTTTCCTTTTAACTCCTTCGCTCGCTCGCTCTCTTTCTTTTCCTCGTCTTTCGCTTTTCTCTTTCTCTCCCCCTCTCTCTCTCTCTCTCTTTCGCTTCTCTTTCACAGCCAGATCGCCTCCGTTTTCTCTCATTGTCCCCTCCTCACCCCGCGCCGCTTCTAGCTCGCTGCTCGTTTCGGTAGGTGGGATATGTACTTCTTGTAGAGCGGGTGATTGATCGCTTAAAAAACTAAACTCCACCGCGTAGCACACGACGCGAGGCTCGGTCTCGACCTCTCCTTCCGTTGCTTCTCTTCTTCCTTCTTCCCTCGCCCTGCCACGATCACCTCTTTGCGGTAGCCATTGTACCGAACGGTGCGTCTTCTTTCGTTATGCCATTTTTAATCAGCCGCTCGCTCGGCCGAGGAACCGACGCGTCATTAGGTTCGCGAAGAGAAAGAAAGAGTGTAGAGAGAGAGAGAGAGAGGGAAAGAGAGAGAGAGAGGGAGAGAGACAGAGAGAGAGAGAGAGAGAGAGAGAAGAGTCTGGCTTCTCCTCAGTGGCCAGTTATTGCAGCATCAGTAAAATCGAGCGAGATAAATCAATCGATATCGCGCGTCCTCGTGCGTCACGGTGCGTGGAAGATGCGAGTACCGCGGCGGTGTAGCGGTGATTTCCATTATGCCGTCGGGATTCCATGGTGGGCCTTTTTTTTCTCGCTCCGCGCTGCGCTTCCTTGTCTCGGCGTTGGGTCGGTGTCGGTGGTGCCGGCACCGGTCGACGCCGACACAAAGCCGGTAACAAACCGGACGAGCGCGCGCGCGGCAGCCGTGTTTGCTCATTTAATGATTCGCGCGTGGGAAAAAGGCTCGCGCGATTTTGAGGAGCACCACCGCCGCCGCCGCCGACCCGCCGACAGCGTGATCGCCCTTTTTCAGCCCGGTGAGAACTGCGCGTGCGATCTACATTCTCAACACTTTTACGGATAATGCACGTTCCTCGCGGCCTTGATCGGCGTGACGAATCGATTGAAGCGGGAATCCGAGCGCCGATAGCCGCGCGAGTGACCGCGTGATGGCGAATGAACGCGCCGCGATATCGCCGCGGGCCGTTATTTCGGATGCGGCGCGGCGAAGGATATTTCGGAGGATTAAGAGGACCTGTTCCTCTCTCTCTCTCTCTCTCTCTCTCTCTCCTCCCTCGTTTTGAAAGGCTGCGTAATCGAAAGCTCACACGCGCTTTCGGGACCGTACGTGAACGCCACGTTCTACTCACACGCATGGTGCGCGCTGGTAACTTAATACCTCGCCGCAGAGACAAATTTCCGACTATCGATACCTGTTGCTCTCTCTCCATCTCTCTCTCTCTCTCTCTCTCTCCGCGCTACGAAATCTACATTCATTAGCCCGATGCCGTACGTTGCGTCTCCGTTGCGTCCGTGCGTCGCGAGCTCGCGTCGTAAACGCTCGCGGTCGTGTGCTGTGGGCTTCTTCGTCTTTTCTACCTCCTCCTCCTACTCCTCCTCGTCCTTCTGCTTCTTCTTCATTTGTCTTCGCACACACGCACATGCATCCGGACTTGCTGGCCTAAAAGCGCGTAAACTGGCGCTGTTGCCGAATGATAAATGCCGAGGAGAAAAAGGATTCGCGCGCGCGCGCGCGCGCTTCTCGGCGACTCTCGTCCGAGTCAATTCGCGTTCCTCTTCTCCTCGCTCTCCTCCTCCGCGGCGCGGGAGCAGAAGAGAACTCTCTCGCTCGATATAGCGCGCACGAGCCCTTTAAAAAGCGGCCCCGCTCGTTCGTTATGTATTATTCATTACGCATTATTGTCGGGACTGCCGATTAATTTGCTGCCGCGGCGGAAGATTATTGCCTCACGCGTCGCGTGAACAGAGAGCGAGAGATGAGATGCGACGCGATCGCGCGCGGCGCGACTTTGCGCCGCGCGAGAGAGAAGCGCTCTCGGAGCGCGCGCGCGCGCCTCGGCTCGTTTATCGATTAATAAAAGCGCGCGATATCGCGGCGTGATAAGCGCAACGGCTCGTATTTCGCGCGGCTCGACTAGACGCATCGCAGTCGTTAGACTCGCTCTTTCTCTCTCCGCCTCCTCCCTCGTTCCCTGCCTTCCCTCCCCCCCGCAGACTACTCCTCGACGTCACGAATTGGAATACGCCGGATCGGACAAATCTCCGGCTATCGATAACCGGCGTTTCCCGGTGAATCCGCATTCGTTAACCCGCGGCGGGCAAGGCCGGCGACGAATGAATCTCGGGACAGTCGCAATCTCTGCCTCGCGCGCGCTCTCCCTTGTGTACCCTTCATCGTCTCCCGCGCGCCCTTCCTCGCTTCTCGCTGCCCTCATCCGTCTTTCACGCGAACGCGGCTTACACACGCACGACCTAAAAGCGCGTAAACTGGCGCGGCTGCCGGCTGATAAATGCCGGGGAGAAGAGGATTCTCGCGCGCCGACATCGGCGGTTGCTCTCTCCTCCCGCATTTCCTCCTCTCTCTCTCTCTCTCTCTCTCTCTCTCTCTCTCTCTCTTTCTTCATGAGCCCGAGAGCCGCCGTCTCAGCTCACGGCTCTCCTCCTTCCTCTCTCGCTGGAGCCGCGGATCGCTCGTTACCTCTCGCGCGGGTATTCACGCGTGCACGTGCGTCTGCCGACGTATCGAGCAGGAGAGACGCGATGTGCACGCACACACGCACGCGCGCGCGCACTCGGCTCAGGCCTCATCCTTCTTGAGGCTACTGACGCGCCAATAAGCGCGCGCGTTTCACTTGTAATTAGGGAGAATGTAAATCAAAGTGCCGGGCCGCGCCGCCCCCTGCTCCCGCCGCCGCTCGCTCTCTTCTCCTTCTTTCGCCTCTCGCGAATACCTGCGGCCGCAGGTGTGTGCGTGTACGCGTACGCGTCGTCCACAAGAGCACCGTCGTTCCGCGGCACTCTGCGTGTGCGTGCTCGTAGTAGCATCACGCACACGCACACGCACACCGCGCATTCATTCGGCGCGTTCGAGTTGGGCGCGACGCGACGAGCGACGCGCGCTGCAACGAGGAGCTCCGGGTGCACGCCGACGAGCGTATTAACGTGCTCTGGAGCAGCCGCGAGTCGCCGGAGTGTGAGCCGACGCACACACGCACACACGCACGCACGCACGCACACACATACACACACACACACACACACACACACACACACATACAGAACGTACACGCAACGGACAGAACTCGACGAGCTTCCCCGGGTTCGCGCATTAGTTAGCTGTCCGTCCGCGTCCAGGTGTCCGCACGGTTAAATGTTAATTTCGTGCTCGAGCTGGAAGTTCGCTAATTAGAAACTATCTATCCGCGCGCATGTGCGCCTACAGTCTCTCGCGGTACACACTACGACTCTATCTGTCCCTCGGCCACGTGTCCGAGCTTTCCGATCGGTCTGCCATCGATCGATCGATCTCGAAAAAGAGAAAGAGAAAGAGAAGAGAGAGAGAGAGAGAGAGAGAGAGAGAGAGAAAGACACGTCCGTGTGAGAATGGTACAGCGATTCCTCGCGCGCGAAATTGCGAAGAGCGAAGTGTCAATTGTCCCGACGTCATTCTGAGGTCGCCGACGATTGTCTGCGAATCTACGAGTTTATCCCACGGATCGCGCAATCAGCGCCGACGGGAACCGCGCAAGGTCGCAAAATTCTGTTCACGAAGCGATGCGCGCGAATACGATTCGCGATCGGTGGAGCGGGGGATGGGAAGGGGGAGGAGAGGAATCCATCAGCGGAGGGATCGGAGAAGAATGGCGACGTCGACGAGGAGACGCGGGCTGTCGTCGCGTTCTGGGGTTCTGTCGAGGTAGGAACTGAACGAGAAGCGAGTCCTTCGTCCTTTCTCGGTTCTCCTCGTCGCCGTGCACGATTCTCTCGCCTGTAGCGTCCGTGCGAAAGTGTCACTCCCGCGGCGGCGATAAACATGTGCAGCAGTCGGTCCAACAGGACAGACGAATGGAGGGCATTCCGCGCGGGGCGTGCAACGAGCGGGGCAAAGGGCCGAGGCGAGAGGCGGGACGAAGAGCGGCGCGCGGGCTGGAAAGTCTCTCCCGGCGAAGGGAGAGACAAGTTTCGCGGACTCGGGTGCGACGCGCGCGTCTCGGGTTCCTCGTGAAGCGCGCATACCTGGCTCTCCTCTGGGCCGCGGAATGCGCGTCTGCAGAAAACGAGGGGAACAGCTATTGTCTTGTCAGTGGCGGCCGCTAAATCTGCTCGCGGATCTCTTCACGATCGCGCCCCTCCCCCCTACCTCCACCACCGTTGCCCAGCTCCCGTCGATTTCGTCTTCTTGTCTTACGTCTCTCCAGCTCGTTCTCACCGCGTCATTTTGTTACTTCGCCCTCCTGCGACGGTCCGTCCTTATTTCTTTCCCTTTCTCTCTCTCTCTCTCTTTCTCTCTCTCTCTCTCTTCTCTCTCTCTCTCTCTCTCTCTCTTCTCTCCTCTCTCTCTCTCTCTCTCTCTCTCCTCTCTTCTCTCTCTCTCTTCTCTCTCTCTCTCTCTCTCTCTCTCTCTCTCTCTCTCTCTCTCTCTCTCTCTCTCTCTCTCTCTCTCTCTCTCTCTTTCGAAGCTTCCATGGAAGATCGGGAGTGTTTTCTGAGCAGCGATCTCAGTAATATCCATCTTGAGAATATCTCCCATGGGAGATTTCATTTGCTCTCGGCTCACTTGAAGGTGTAAGTTACTCGGCTGGGTCATTTGATACGACGCGATGCCCTGATTATTTCGAGCGGAGTGTATTCGTGGATAATATTATCGATTCATTAGCTGTCGAAGCTGAAACGCGACGGATCAATTCGCACTAAGAAGGCAATGAGTGAGATATATCTCGCTCGTTAAGAATCTATACTTGTACCTGCCTGCTAAGAACCGCCAAAAGATTCGGGTTTCTTCAATAAATAAAAGCGCCTGGATGGGCGTTGGGAGAAGCTTGAAGTACAGTAATCGGCGGAACGCGCGAGCGGCGGGTTCGGTCGTGCAGTTCAACAAACCATCGAGAACGTGGCCGGCGTACGAGAACACGTATCTCCCCTTCCCTTCGCGATCGGCGGAACTCTTCGATGCCGATGAAAATTTTATCGCGCGCCGATACTTGGGTAACTTAAGTAGTCGGGGTGGTTCGAACGACCTCGGGCGCGTAATCACCAAACGTGAGGACGTCTCGCTTGGTGGTGGTCCGCAGGTGATGGCGGCTCGATGATACCAGTTGTTAACGACATATCGGGTACACCCGGGTTCTCGGGAAACCTCCGCGGCGGCGGCGGCGGCGGCGGCGACGACGACGACGACGACGACGACGACGACGACGACGTTGCTCACCCACACACAATTTCGCTCGCGCCATGTTATGTACGGCTGGATTGTATACCGCCACGTTATTACATTCGCTTTGATGCGTGCACGAAATATAAAGGCCGGCCACTAACGCGGCTCCGCGACGCATAAAGGAAATATTGAAACACAGTAGGAGAGTTTGTAACGACCGAGCATCACCGGCGTCGACTTTACAGTCGAAGGATTAGCTCGTGGCTCGTAAGGACTTTAGGACCCGGCGGGAGTACGGGTCACAGGTAACGTCAGCGTGTTGGTTACATAGTAACGTGTCGCGTCGATGAAATAAGCGAGAGACTAACGGTGAGAGAAACAGAGAGAGAGAGAGAGAGAGAGAGAGAGAGAGAGAGAGAGAGAGAGAGAGGGAGAGGGAGAGGGGGGAGGGAAGAGCGAGAGAGGGAGAAAGAGAGGTAGAACGCGGTATGGGGTAGGTTTTACGAACGCGTGGAGAGAAGGTCAAAGGACTCGCACGTGACCCGTCTCCTCTCGCAGCCTCGATATCTGCTGAACCTCTCGTTCGCGCACAATGCATTCATCTGTCTAACACATCTAATGCCCACGATAGTCGGCTTCGCGAGCGCGCTTCCGGCACCGGACGACGGAGCGCCTCCTTCTTTCCGTCGTATTTGCAAGTTGGTTACAGACGATCGAACTTGTATCGATCGATCGTGCGCGATCAGCGATCAGTTAGCCTGACAAAGCTCGGATGGAAACGTCCCGGGGCGGACGGTCGGAGCGGCGGGGGGCGGGACGAAGGGGCGCGGGGCGAAGGTACGCTCTCCGCGACGGAGAGAACCGCGACGTGGACACGGCGACGTGGTGGAAGGACAGCGAGGACAACGAGCGGCCGGACAGCGAGGAGGAACCGCGCCGTGTCGCTCGGTGAGAAAGGACGTCCCGACGTGCCTCTTCGACTTGGTCGCACGAGTGGAATATTTTCCAGCTGTGTGAGGAGAGGCCGCGGGTGACGAGTGCGCGTCGATCACACGCGGCGTCTAATAGGGGCTCGGGTATCTCCGTCGCGCGGGACATCGCGAGATCTCGCGCGCGCGCCTATCGACAGGGGATATACGGTATCGTCGTGTGCGAAGGACGAGTTTGCGCGAACGTTGTCCTGGCTGCCCACGCTTCGGAGATAGGACGAGAGAGCAAGAGAAGTCGAGAGGAACAAGGAGCGCTCTTCTTCTTCGGTTCCTCCTCGCCGGCGAGTTTAGTTGCCCTTGTTCCCCCCCCTCTCTCTCTCTCTCTCTCTCTCTCTCTCTCTCTCTCTCTCTCTCTCTGCTCGTCGTCATGGTACGGCACCGCGAGCTATATTAATTTCTGCACCGAGCATTGATTAATGCCATGCCCCGCGATCGTGCGGACCGTTCTCGAACAACGGCGGCGGCGGCGGCGGCGGCGCGGCGATGACGACGAGCGAGACGCGCAGCAAAGAGCACCCGGGGGTCGGAGGGCGGACGTGAGATCGCGTGACGGCCAGATAATTTGTGGGACACAGCCCGTGAAATAATAGAGGCACGCTGCGCCGCAAGCTATAGATAAGGTCAGGTCTCAGGCTGCAATCTCTCCT
>NW_020229901.1:159587-167087 GCF_003227715.2 Harpegnathos saltator
TAATAATAATAATAATAATAATAATAATAACAATGTCAATAATTAGCTCGGGAGCGATTCATCGCGTGTTTATCGTTGCCGGTGGATTTGCGAGTCGGATTCAAATACCGGTTTACTGGTTACAAACCAGTGCAAAACGAAACGAACAGTAAGCCGTAGCAATGCGCTACGATTATGCTAATTACGCAGGTAAATGATATAAACCACCAACACACCATCCTATCCCACTCCGACCTGTCCCATCCCGCCCCGTCATGCAATAAGAAATAATTGCAAACACGAGCGCAGCGACATGATGATGAACAATTACGAGTTAATAGATTATTGCGTTCGCGTGCTTTGTCGGAGGATAGAATATCCCTGGACAGTCGGTGCCCCTTTCCCCTCAATTCCCCATCTTTCGCCGGTTGCCGACATTCCCGGGGTGTTCTTCCTTGCAAATGTATATAGTACGGAGTCGCCAAAGTTGCGGCTTTCCCGAGGATTCCCGACATTCTCGATCGCCGAATTTTTTCCCGCCCTTCGACGTAGGGCTTGCCTTTCCGGTCTGATTTATTATTACTCTGCGAATTTCCGACGAACATTGAAACATTTGAGAAAATCGAGATGCACGCACACGTATGTACGTGTATGTTCTACCGCGAGAAATTCTGCAGACCGGAAACGTTGCGCCGGCGACGCGAACTCCAACAAGGAAATACGGAAAGTAGAGGGCGGAGGCCTTTGGCTGATATCAATATTAATTAATAAGAAGAAACATCACTGCCAACACCCCTTTGTGCTTATCTTGCCGGACAGCGGCGTCGATTCGGTCAGCTGACGATTCGCCAGCTTGCAGAGTTCCGGTCACTTTACATAATCACGAGGATTCCTCGTTCCTTTGGGAAGGGAAGAGTCGCGGAAATTCTTTTACTCCGGCAATCTTTCCCCTCCCCAAGGAGACGAGAATAGCGTTGACGACTCGTTGTTGTATTTTAGCTTTACGCGAAGCGGAGAGCAAACAAGGCTCGATAAGATGATACTTTTGAGAACATTGCAAGCCCAATCGCCGGTTATCGTCGTCATCGAGAATGAAGGAGTCCCTCGAGAATCCGTAGCGACGGTCGTCAGAGCCGACAATCTGTTATATCGCGCCGTGGCCGATATCGGTCCGACAGTGTTCCGGCTTTTGCACGAGAAAGAGGCCGCGAGGAAGATGAAGGAGACGAGATATATAATTGAGCTCGCGTGTGTCACGATACAGCAGGGAAATCGTAAGAAGCGGCCGATTTTCTCGTTCCGGGACTCCCTGGACGGCCGTCTCGGTTTATCGCGATTTGTTATTACGCCGAAATCTGTTAGTTTTTTGTCCTTACATATTAGCGTTAAAAATAGAGGACTGGAATAGTAGAGATGCCGTTGTGTTGTTCTTTATCTCATTTTTCATCTTTTAACAAGAGAAAGGAAAAACCGAGAGGGAAAACGTGTGAAATGTAAAACGCCGCCGCGGCGACGAAGGTCGAACACTTCGGATACGACGAACGTCGTCAGCAGTAGCAGCAGCAGCAGCAGCAGCAGCAGTGAAAGAAAAAGAGAAAAGAAAGAAGGAAATGGGAAAGGAAGAGATTCCGGCGAAACAAATGTGAATGTGTGTGTACATGCGTCTTTTTCTTTTATTTTGTAACGCTGACGCGCCTGTGTCAATGCCTCATACCTCGATCGAACCGACCTCTCGAGCAGCTGCAAGAAAACGCTGTAACGTGAAGAGATTCGCGACGCGACGAAATCTTGCGGTGCCCTTTCGAAAGTTCGATACTTCTGCGGTACACCTCAAGCAGGTGATCAGCCTGCTTGTACTCGTTCTAAAATTCGCAGCGCGGCGCGAACATTTCAAACGAATTGCGACAGTGTGTTGAGAGCGACATCGATTGCCATCTTCGTGAATCTCCGATTGTAATCGATGTTCAAAATATGCGGTTCAATGGTTTGTGGAGTTCTTTTAACGAATCCCAATGATTATCGATCGTATGCCGTTGACGAAAAATTTACAGCGTTGCGTTTTACAGCTGTCGCATTGTCGCAATCATTCTGATCGTGTTACCGCAACCGAAAAGAATGAAAAGAAGAAAAGAATTAACGGGATCGAGGATCGAGGAAGAACGCGCGCGTGAGCGAGCATCGGCAAACAAGAAAGAGAATACAATTCCTCACATAAGAAAAAAATCATGGTTATCGTAGAGAGAGAGAGAGAGAGAGAGAGAGAGAGAGAGAGAGAGAGAGAGGGAGAGAGAGAGAGAGAGAGAGGAGAGGTAAAAAATATAAACGGATGAATAAGATGAAGATAACGGGCGGACGCACGATACACGCAGCGAATCAAGATTAACTGCAAATTATTAACTGTGTAACTCTAATAAAAATCTATTTGAATGTAAGCGCGTTAAAAAATGCTTTATTAAGGAGAACAGTATATAAATATATACGATATATAGTAAAGCAAGCGACGCGGAAACACAAAAGGAAAAAGGTAACTCATTAGGAAGATTTCCGAGAGAGAGAGAGAGAGAGAGAGAGAGAGACCTCTTCTTTCTCTTCTTTTATTTTCACTTATTGGTTTGTTCGTAAGGTAAATAATATGTGTTTAGATGCTATAAAAACAAAGAGGCCCAAGCGAAACGGCCGGACGAGAGTCAGAACAAGATTAAAATATGGAGGAGGAATACATTTACAAGCTTAGAGCGATGTCGTATAATTCTAGATAATTTCGCACGAGAGTAAACGTTTCTTTAGCTATTTCGATCAGGGAGGAAACAAATATCTTCTAAAGACGTCGACAGATAGACAAAGAAATCCTCCAGAACGATTTCTGTACGATTTTGTAAAATATTTGCAACTTTGTAAACTTTTGGAATTTTTTTAGACGCTGGAGACACTTTTTGCTAGAAAATACTTAGGAGCTGTGCAGCTGAAATAGATCTTTCGAGATACCTCAAATACCATTTTGTGCGAATATTTCAAATACATACCTCAAGTATCAATCAAGTATTATCCGTAAAACGCCGGGTGTCATTATCTCGTGTGAAAAATCGCAGACTGAATTATCTCGGTCTTTCGGATAAATGGACGCACAATTCGAGAAAGAAAGAAAGAAAGAAAGAAAGAAAGAAAAAGGACGATCGTCTGCGTTTAGCTCAGTTAAGTGTTTTCGTTTTCTTCCAACTACCGCTTGCTACCAGTTATAATCTTAATTGTCCGTGAATGGTTACACACGAATGAGAACGGTGATGCACGATTCTGCAGACAAAGATACTGCAACCGAACGAAGATAATGCAAATGGGGGAGAGAGAGAGAGAGAGAGAGAGAGAGAGAGAGAGAGAGAGAGAGAGAGAGAGAGAGAGAGAGAGAGCGCTTCGAAATTTTTCTGTCATAAAAACTCCCATTGAGGGAGTGCCTATTTGAAAATGTTTCCACTTATCCACATTTGCAGGTATCAAAGCATACACACACACACATACACACACACACACACACACACACACACACAGAGGCACTCATACACGCACGCACATGCAATCATATGTCCGTGATTCAACAAATTTTCTGTTCACACAGAGTTTTCTATTTTTCCCCCTTTTATTATATTGATTCCACCCTTCTCAAGAAAACCCATCGCTATCTCCCCGTCGCTATCTCCCTTTCTTTGAGACTACACACGCAAAGCTAACGAAAATTCACATTATTGATCCATACACGACACCATATACGCACAATATACACTCGAAGCCGCTTCTTTTTACTCCCACCAACAACTGAACCACAGCGAATTGTATTTTCGAATTGTATTTTCGAATAATATAGCGAGCAGTTCTTTCTTTCGATCGAGGACAAAGAAGTAATGAGAAATCGATGTGTAATAAGTTTATGTGTAACGTTCAATTGAGGATTGTATGTATTTGTATATATATATAACTACAATGCAGTTCGCGAGTTAAGATACATTCTCCTTTTTCTACCATGAGAAAAATAAATTATTCTAGTTAATAAAAAGAAAGTTGTGTGTGCGCGCGCGCGTGCGCGTGTGCATACGTATTGTCCCCTCACCATCATGATTTTTCCATTATTACCGATACCGATTGTGTATGTTAACGATTTATATTCTCTCGATAATATCCTTTTTTTTACTTTTAAATATGAGCTTTGTACTCATGAAATCACATGTCAGATTCTAATAAGTTGTCGAAACATACGTTGGTAGGACATTCTTTGTACAGTCACGTCGTGACAAAACCGACCCATTGGCTGATTACGCGTGAGAGAATCGTGCCGATTAGACGTATTTCTGTCCAAAAAGATTGCTGACCGATAGAAGAAGAAACTACCGTATTTTTCCTGAAGAGGTATATTTCATTTCAGTCATCGTGATAATGAGTAAGCTTTTAAGAACAACGTCGCATGATACGTACAGTTTTTCTATCTCGCGATGATGTGATCAATTTGTGCGATCGCAAGGCTATCGATCAATTAGCGTGGGCAGATTAACATATATATATATATATATATATATATATATATATAGACAGACTGTATATACAGAGATAACATTAGATCGTTAAAATGATACTGCACCAAAGCTCCAAAGCTCGCCAACAAAATCAACTTTGCCTATAGTCAGTTTAATACGTACGTCATTAATTAATGAATTAATTTATTTTCACGATGAGATCTTATTATCTACCAATTAGGACATTCACCCTACGGATTGTTACAATTACACCAACAGTCTTGAGAACCTCTGACATCTCACAACTGAAACAACTAACATTGCGCAGTTTACGCGACAATAAAATCTAATCAGGGATGATCAGCGGATACTCGGATATTAAGAAGCGTTGATGTCCCTTCTTCGATCGTTTGAGAGTAAACGATTAAGGACGCTCTCTAAACAAATTGTTCAATTAATGCGCTATATATCTGCGTGGGTCGTCGCGCACATGTCATGCCTGAACCTTTCGTTCCGGCAGTTTGATATTTCAGCTCAGGAACGAGATAACTTTTGTAAGTATTCCCTTGACACATGTATTATTTAACGTGTAAATGTAATAACGCGATCATGTGGATCATCGCCGCAATGATCCATGCGGCGTGGATGACGAGTCGTCCACTCGTCGCCAAAATTGATCCGGCACGGAGCGTGTTAATTAATTTATTATCGCGTGTGCGTGCTTGCGCGTACTAATGACATTTACTCGTGAGGCTCTCGCTCATACCTCCTGTTATAATTTCTATTGTCTCATTTATCAACTTTCCTACATTTCCAATTTTTCTCAGTACTCCGCGATATTTGTTTAATTATATCATATAGAGATAGGCATACACAGAGTTATGAAGAGAAATATATAAAAATTTACAGAGTGTGCAACAATTTCGTGAAAAATCACGATATAAAAATATCGAGATACCGAGATAATCTTCCGAAATATAATCTTAACAAAATATTGAAATTGTCTCATTATACGGGCGGGTGCATCAGTGTATCTCGCTCGCTCGAGTACAGCAGCAAGAGGTAAAGAGACTCAAAGAGAGGTAAGTATCGATATACCTGTGTCTGTCTGTCTGTCTGTGTGTGTGTGTGTGTGTGTGTGTGTGTGTGTGTGTGTGTGTGTGTGTGTGTGTGTGTGTGTGTGTGTGTGTGTGAGAGCGTACTGTTTTTGGAATAATGGTTTCTCCTTGGAACAACATATACTCCATTACATATATTCCAGGAAAATTTATAATTAATATTTCGTGACGTTGTATATTGATATTTAGATATTAGTGTTACAACATTTCGGAAAATTGCCCTAGTTTAAGAAATTTCGAGATTTAAGTTTTCCGGGACACCCGGGAGTCCACCTGTATCGTCCACTCGTATTCGGAGAGACATTCTAACTATATACGGAGAGATTTTCTAATTATATTATACGCAAGTCAATCTGACATCGACTAACATTGCATTAAATGCACGAAAGGGCATCGATAGCCCTAAATCATCGACCCGCTGAGCCCGCTCGAATTTGCTTCGCCGATAACGAGCGATAACGTCGATGAAACACACACACACACACACACACACACACACACACATACATGCATGAAATCTTCTCAGAGGCGCACTCGCGCCAACAGTTAGGTGGGCCTGAGAGCGCCGACCATATCGCCCAGCAGTCGCTCGACACTGACTTCGCCGACCGTCGGCTTGAACAGCAACTCGTGCAGGGTAACACGGCAGAGAGCACGCGCTGGTGGTAAAAGCAGCAGCAATCGACCCACCCTGCGCGCATCCCTCTCGCAGAATACCGCCACCGTTTGCTCCTGCAGTGCCGACACCCGGCCCGGCTCGCAGAGTCCTCGCGATTCTGCGAACGATCGAAGAGCGTGTTTTGCGAAGAGGAATGTAAAAGGGCGCAAGAGGGAAGTATAACTCAAAGAACGTACGAATTGATTGATTTTTATATCTCTCTATAATTTGAACAAGTTGTAGTTTATACAACACTTCTAACACGTTTGCTAGTCGGTTCAATTCTCTGGCTAAAATCGACTGAATACGGATACTCCTATAGAAATCGAAATAACTTTTGGTTTTACGTTCTCGCATAAACGCTTTACGAATCTACTCTACATTATTAAATGAAAGGCTATAATAAAGAAAAAAAAAGAAGTAGAAAGTAGAAATAGGATGGCTGTGTATGAGGGATTTTCCAGATGAATCATGATCGAACGAGCATGTGAAATAATTTTGACTCTTACGAATTGCACAGTTGACTTATATATGCCCTGCTAATAAGCAGTCAACAATTTATTCATTGATTGTTAATTGTGTTAATATTATTTATATGATATTAATTTAACTTACTTTTGTACGTGTAATAAAATAATTGATTCAAACGCGATCGGAAGGAGATCGAGGAATGAATATCGTATCGTTCTCACCTGCCTTGAAAAGCACTATAGCTTTTAAGCACGCGTACTCGGAATGATCGACCCTCAAAGCGACGCATTTCGCTAAAAGTTCCCTCAACCTCCTCGCTTTGTCGACGAGAATCTCTCTTCGCTCCGGCGGCAGGTCCACCGGCACCAGGCTGGTCTCGTCCACGGAGAAGTTCCACTGCGCCGCTGTCAGTACAAATAACTCGCTCCACGATTCCTCCAGAAGAATAGTCTGGTCTCTGTAAGGGAGCTGGCAAGAGAGAGAGAGAGAGAGAGAGAGAGAGAGAGAGAGAGAGAGAGAGAGAGAGAGAGAGACAACCACATTGTAATTTCGAGTAAAACAGGTGGGGAAACTTTTCCCTATTCTTCCCGAGGAGAACTCTCCTTCGAGTGAACAGTCTCTGCTTTCTTGTTGAAATATATTCTGGTGCCTTCATACACTAGGATGTACTTCAACAGTAAAGGTTTAACAATACAACCAAGTGACTCAATATTTATCAGGTCAGAGTTTACTAGTTTTTCTGATTATTCACAAGCCTTATTTTGTTACAGAGGAA